>NW_017298586.1:359022-444948 GCF_001594075.2 Trachymyrmex cornetzi | reverse complement strand
AAAAAAAAATGGAATTTGAATTAAATTTTATATAACGTTATCTTAAAGCTTATTAAATTCCCTTCAAAATGACCTATTATTTTTTCAAGTTCTACCCATAGACTTCTAGCATTTATCTAAAATGAATTCGGTATCTCATAATAGGGGCCTTTCCTCTAATAATATTAAGATATAACTGATATCAATGTGATATACGATCTGATATTGAACAGACAGTTTTGAACAAGAATGCTACGTTTTGTTTTGTGAAAATAACATGGAATAGGAAATAAATACATTTTTCAAATAGAATTATACTGTGACAATTTTGTGCGATTTATACTTATCAACACCATTTACTCCGGATCAGTATAGTTACATGAAAAATATATATATTTATCTTCTGTGGCAAAAACATCGAGCGCATTTTTAGTTATTGCGTTGATGAAGCAGACACATCTATTTAAACTAGCCAGCTCGAATCCTCGCGCTGATATTAATTCCGCTTCCACTACAGTATCCGTATTGCGGTTTCACCGCTGCTAATAACGCCGCTTCCAACGAGTCACTCGTTATTTTTCTGTCAAATGCGAATTCCAACAAGGCATATTAATTATCGAAGATGCTACCGCAGGCAAAGCAATTTCCCCCTCTTGGCGCGATCCCGACGTCGGTACTGCCAGAACGCGAATACGTATTGGCTGCGGACTATATCGGCCGCACGTCGAATATCCGATATCATCCAATATTTCATAATGGATATCCAATATTTACGATAGTGGACAGACGCCTGCGGATGTGCGATGTAAAAAACGATAGGAAGGGAGAAACGATAGAAAGAGAGGAAAGCAGAGTAGAAATGTGAAAGCGCGAGAGCAAAAGGGAAGCAAGTGTGAGTGCTAGAGCAGATGAGAGAGGAGGGCAAAAGTTAGAAGAGGAGAAAAAGGCTCGGATTGATTTCTGGTGAATTTTCGATTGCGATAGCAGTGAGAGAGCTCGTTTACAAGAATCGCTTCATATTCAGCATAATCGAAATCTGCGGTAATTATACCACGAATGTCCGACATGATTGGAATTATATACATCGCGCTTCTAATTTCGGAAGTACATACATTCTGCTCAATACCTCGGCGCACATAATTACATAATCGTAAATATTTGATACGTTCGATTAGTTGATGAACGGAGATAGTATAAGTGAATGACTAAATATTCGAATACACGTGCAAGTACGCCCAATGAGCACATACAAACGTACGCTTTCAATATACATGACAGAACAGACATATCAATATTAGCTACCTACACTTATATATATCAGTAAAATCATCAATGCAATGGTATTTCAAAGGATAGATTTAATAGAGAATCTGGTATATCAAAATCTATTTTTACAATTCTATAATTAATCTGACGCTAAAGTGTACACATCGAATAAGTTAAATATGGCAATAATAAACGAGAGATATATAGAGAATATGGATATAACGTAATGTGGAAATTAGATATATGTATATATATATTGCACTTTGAGCAACGCATATCAGCTGTGAAAGCTTCAAACGAATAAAGTGGATGGATCATTACCTAATAAAACGAAGTTGCATTTGTGTGTATAAGTATAATATGGCTCGTATACTAAAACAGGATGTGTATAATAAGAAAGATATTTAAATGTGCGTGTCTGTATGATATCAATAATAAATCAAAATGTAAATATCCAAGCAGAAATTGTTATGATACCAAAATGACGTCAAAATAGCTCCAAAATGATTATTAAAAGTTATTTTTCAATCACTCACGATTCATTTAAAGTCATTTTCGCGTTATCGTTACTTGTTGTTCTGCTTGAACATTTCTTTAAGATAAATGACAGTGTGTTTTAATTTTTAGAAACAAGCCATGCAAATTTTATTACAAATTGTTGTTTAACCATGACTAATTTTCCGAATAAATTTTCAAAATTATATATTATTCTTATTAGAATGCGGCACAAAATCGTGCAATTCAAGCTGACGCACTTTGTCTGCCAGTGCTTACTTGAAAACGACGTTTCTATAATCCCAAGAGAAAGCATTTCGAGAGAGATGGTATTGTACGCAAACCTCCGCATAGAATTCGAGACGAATGAAGGGCAGGGAGCATCCCTTTCTCTACCACCTTGCACAAACAGATTCGTGTAACCTCAAGTAAGGTCCGGTACATGCTCTTCCCTCCTACCTCATGAAATTACGAAATTCTGCTTGCAAGCAGAGCCACGCATTGTGAAAGATATTTAATGTCTAGAACTGGACCATTTTGCGCCTCATTTTATTACGAAATGTGTAAGACATAAATCTTATTTCTCGCTAAGAAATAAATTGTTCATTTAACTAAATTAATTGTTTATTTGATTAAATTAATTTAGTTGTCTACTTCTTTCGTTGAAGACTGTATTATGTGTATTTAAGTCAAATACATATAATACGTTTGAAATAAAGACTTAAATTAATTTAGTCAAAGAAACAATTTTTTTTTCAGTGCAGCGTTTTCTAAAAATTATTATGTATTACCTATTTGGTAAGTGAAATATTGCAATTTAGAGATGCAAGTGCTAATGAACGTTCTATTATCATGTAACATTAGTATCGTTTAAGAATTTCAGCATGCGTTTATATCAAATTTCTACATTAATTAACTATAGCATACACATTTCTGTAATTATTCGATTACACTCTGAATACTTAATAATCCAATTGCATTAGAATCAATATAATAACATATTGAATAGATCACATTGTGTGAGAGATGCTAATTAATAATATTAATGAATATTATATAGATTGAAGCAGGTTCTATAACAATATTTGTATTGTAAACGTTCGTTGTTTGTATTATTTGCATTGGTAGTATCGTGAAATACTAAACGCACTTCCACAGACTTCAGAATTAGTTAAAGCTAGGATAAACTTGGTACCGGCATACGCTATGCGACGTTGATAGTGCGATTTATCATTGATGGAAACAATATGTATAATGTTCCGTAATATGTAACTACAGGATATATCATATCAAGCAATCTCACTCTTTATCGTGCATAACTAACTCGACAAATAGCAATGTTGGTAATGGCTTTTACTGATATAACAAAAATGTCACCCAAAAAAATTTTTTTTATTTACATTATGATTATTTTTCAAATTGATAACAAAACCCTTTTTTAACACCTTCTCTTTTTAATTCTTTTTCATTTTATGTGATTTTTATTCTCTTTAAAAGACAGAACCCTATCACTTTTTAGATGAGAAAAACGTACATGGATCTGATACATTAATCTTTTTGAGAACCATATATATATACATATATACAGTCATCATTCAGTTCGACAGTGATCATTCAGCGGAATTTTTCTTCTGACGTGAGACCTTCGCAACGATAACAAACCGATTAATAACGCTGGGAACAGCGCAAGTTCGATTAACGGAGGAGATTTGGAAAGGGGACATATATAGAAGGCAAGATCCGTGCAAAAGCCCCTGCCTTTTAAAAGAGCCGACGATCCTCGAACATTTGTTAAGCGTCTCGGCGGCGGACGCTTTAAAAACCATGTCATTTGTAACGTTACGACGAAGAAACTGTCTTCGGCGTAGGAAAGAGAATATCCTGTAAGAGAACGACATTCGAGACGTGCCGCGATTAATCCAAAAGGCCCACGTGGGACGAGAAAGGAAGACAATGAAGTAGCTCTCTCGGTGTCGCCTCATTTTTTTTTCATTTCTCTATGAATCTTTTATATACTCTTATACCAGCCGCCTAGCTTTCAGGTATCTCGGCATGTAATACCGATGTGCATATATAAATAAATAATTAGCAAAAGATAACAATAGAGTACATGAGATAACAGAAAATATATATATTATAAAAACGTAAAATTATGAAAATATATATAATCATAATTAAGAAATGCATACATTTTTATATCGACTATAAAGATCTAGATGAATTAAATTTGTAGTAAATTTAGCAAATAATAAAAATATTTTGTTATTTATTCGCAAAGCGCACAACTTCGCTATAGGAAAATATTAGCACAGAATCGCTGTAATTCGAATTACATCCTGACAAACCAACTGAACCGCGAGCGGGAAATTTCGACAATTCCGGGGCAATTATCGGAAACGGTTTCCGCGGCTTCCTGAACAGCGGCTCTAGATTCATTTCCTGTCTTCACCTGCTTTGAAATCGGCGGCCTCCCCATCCCATCATCCGAGGGTCGTGCACATCACAACTGGGAAAGTTTCCTGCGGGTGGTGGATGGTGGGAACAATGTTACCGGATGCAGATGAGTCTCATTTCCCACCTACTCTCAGGTCGTCGTCTCCCTCGTTGATCTCTCGTCGCCACTGATCGGTACCACCGGTGCTCAACGACAATTTTCTCTTTCTCCGTCTATCCCTCTTTCTCTTTTCTATTCTACCCTTCACTCTCATTTATCCCATCCTGCACTCTCTCCATCGCTTCTCTCTCTATTTGCGCCATTTGTGCCTTCTTGTACCAACTAGATATAGCATGGGATTCTTTGTCACCCTGTGGTGTCGGACGTAAGGGTTGACCATGGTTTTATCGGCCGACCTTCGATCGGCTATACAGAAATGGGAAAGGACGTTTCTGCATAATCAAACGCTTTGTAATCTCTTTGTTACGACCTGCATCTATTGTCGCAAGTACTAGATCGTTTTACGAGAAGTTAAAATTTACGAGAGAAACTTTATATTCGTCACGCGATTGCTGGCGTGTGATTACTTCTTTCAACAATATTAGGTCACTTAAACAAAGTTATCGTGAACTGTTCTTATAGAAGAACTTGGAAGCCCTTTCTCCTTATTGCCCGCCGAAAGACAGCCCGAAACTCAAACTTTATAAAACGGAGTAAAACCAGTTGCATGTGCAAAAATATAGAAATATAGATACAAATTACAATGTATAAGATTACATCGATATATAATGCAAATGTAAATACTGACATCGCTTATCAATGTTTATCGACATTAAAGCCTCCTATATATTTCAGAAAATATAGCTGGAAAATACATGAAGATAAAGGTTTTAATCTCATGAAGTAATGTGGCCAAACAGAATTTTATAATAACTAACTCCAACAGCTCGTTGTAATTCTGTATTTATGGAACGTTAATCTTTGTAATTTTGAACATATTCAGTGATAATGGGGGGGATCTCATTTGCTAATGCGTCCATAATTTAATTCGTCTTCTCACATGCCCACACGTCTCATGATTAATCGTATCAAAGTAATTCGTTATAAAATATGATTGCAATATCCATTTTATGAAATCCCAAAACTCTCGAGGACGTTAGCGCGTTCTGTAATGTATGGCGGTTGCACCGTTCGCTGAATTTCAGGCACATTTCTAGGGGCAATCCTTTTAATGTCACAGGAGAAGATTAAGACTGCAATAGTCAGCGTTTAACAACCTCAGTAAAGTGAAACGACAAATTATGTCAAACGTCTGTAAAACGATTATCTTCTTTTGAAAATAAAAATATAAAAAGATAGCAAAGTGAATTAGTCAACGAGAGCGAAAAACAGGGTGTCACGTTAAATGTTCGTAAAACAGTCAGTAGCATTGATAACTCTGCCAGCATGCGAAAATGTGGAGAGCAAACTTCAGTACTTGATTATATCACGGATATCAGCACTCCACTGAACTTTTCGCGATGACACTCGTTAACGTCACTATATCATATCGGTTACATGTCTATTCTGTCAAGATGATTCTCACGCTCGCCTCTCTCCAAATCGACAGCTACAAGATTGGTTTCCAGAGTAGTAACAGAAATCTTGTATGTGTGAATGTGCAAACAACCGGATCTTTTGAGAATATTGTAACGGTAATTTCTGTTATTTTTATGAATATACTTCTTCATTTAATGAAATATCGTGAAAGCGTATTCTAGTTTTAATATTAGGTAATGTTTGTACTTTACCAAGCTTGTCCAAAAATCTAAAAGTAATGTTGTAAATCATCTTTGGATCAAATATAACAGGAACGCTTATTATTTTCTATTCTCTTATTACATCGTCATCATGAAAAAAATAAAAAAATGTCTTACATAAAATGAGAAATATTATTAGCTCGTTATAAGATGTTAAATCTAATATTGTTCAATTTAACATTAATACTTTTCGCTAGATACTCGCTCATACTTGTCGTACTATCATACTGCTAGCGATGTTCGTAAAATATACCCTCTAAAAAATAGTGGTGTTTATGCATATAATTCTCATTATGTTGGTGTTAATATTAACACTAATATGTAGATTTAACACCATGGATTTTAAATCTACACCGTGATAGTGTTGACATACCTACACACCAGAGATTTGAAATCCTCATCATGTTGGTGTTAAATATTAACACCAGTATAGTGAGAATTATATACATCGCAAGAGTATTAAATTCACACACCAGAGGTGTTAAATCTGTACTGATATTTTTTAGAGTACATGGTTTAGGTATCTCATCAAAATTGCAATAGATGTAGGCTGATAGACAAGTGAATAGGTGATGCGCATCTTGATTGCAAAATCGTCAATTTGATTTATATGTGCACCATACTACTCGATATAACTGATATTAAGGTAGAAGGCTGTCGACTGATGGACACAGTAAACCAAAATCGATCGTATCTGGGAGGAACCAGCGAGCGAGCAACGAGTTTGTCGGTATAGTTCTCGCTTGTCCGTTCGTAACTACCGCGCCGACACGACCAACGGGGTGATCCAACTTCTCTCGGATGCAAGCCCGGAGGCGGTGGTTGGGTTATAAGTAATAGCTAAATTAACATCTTAGTGCATCCCCGGAGCGTCATCTGCTATCTACGGGCCGTTAGTGCCGTAGGAGAGTCGTAAGATGTATCTAAGCGCATCGCGTACACGCAAACACTGTCCGGCGAGGTAAAAGCATCGCGAAAATACATTCCCCGTGGTGTTATCGCAATGTAATTCTCTCTGTCTGCGCTTATATACATTTTAGCCCATCTGTGTAATAAAGCCCGATTATATAATTAAAGAATAAAAATGTATATACTGTGCGCTGTGTGCAATGATATGTCTAATCCAGTTTATGAAATTTTTACAATTTAAGCTGCATCAGGGTTATTCAAATCATTCATGGTGTTCAAAACATACTGTTTATATAAAAACACACGTATGATATAAAATAAATTTATCTTGCATGTTTGTCTATTTCTGTCATGCGAGAAAAAGTAAATAAACATCTGAATTTTTTAGAATTATAATTATGCATATATATGCACGTATCTATATGAACGCGTAATTGCGTTTTGATGAGCACTATTAGATAAATACAAAATATATAAAGGATAAATTATTAGAAATCGTAATATTTCATAAATAACTTATTAGATCTCAGATTAAATTTATCAATAAACTCATATATATGAATTTTTAATTTTAATATAAAGTTATATTCTTTAGATTTAGTTGATATCTCTTAAGATATTCGTAATTTATTTTTTAGATTTACAATTAGTTGATATCATGCAAGATATTCGTGAACAATTAATTCTGGTTACTATTTTATTGAATTATCCTACTTTACTCCTTTAATCCTATATATATGTATATGTTACCTTTCTTGAAACGCCTCAATTAACTTCGTAAACTCACTATAGCATCCCGTGATCAAATTAGAATATCATTAACGTGAGATTACAGATCGATTTCAGGATGTCACTTAGTTTACAACAAGTTTCCAGACACTAACAGGAAACTGCTTTTACTGCATTTACTATATTAGTTATAGTCTTTGTGAACATTGTGTAATGACTTTATAAAAAGGTAATCAAATAAATATATTAATTAAGAGTTATTAAATAATGTCAATAGACTTATTATTTTTTATTATGAAAGTAGAAAGTAAATTGAAAGAAATGTAAAAGTAAAGTATTTGGCGTTATAACAAAATATTTTCCAGCAGATTGGCTCAGTAAATATTCACGACTTTAACCGTGCGAATTCCTTAGAATATCTCCGGAATTTTTTAAAGAGAGACGAAGTTATTTGCATAGACGATTTCGCAATGATTAATTAAACGAAGACAATAGGCACCTCCTCGGTTAGGTATGAATCGGCAGGCCGTTATTCATCGTGGCGCCTAAATTAATTTAATAATTCCGCGATTTAATGCTCCCTCGTCGATCTCCCTTCGCCTCTTCCCCATTTTCTACTACATTCAAACATTCCTTTGTATTCTATTATGGAGACACTTATTGTGCATCGTGTTATTATCAATAAAGACGTATCCGCCTAATTAATTCGCGTCTATCTCACCAAATGACGGAAGACTAATTAACCGCGAAAATAAATAATTGAAGTGTCTTCGTAAGATCAGTTGATGTAAACCTAGACGGTTATATTTTACGCTACTTAGTAATTTGCTTTGACAGTGATTTATTATTATTCCGGCAATCTTCTGTAATAATTACTATAAATTGTGTATTATTTGAAAATTAACAAAATAAAAAAGTTATCTATTTAAATATATGTATTAGGAGGATACAGCTATGTGTAATATGAAGCGTTCGATCGAAATCGAAATGTAATAAAAAATAGCAAACAGCCTCGTAAATAATAGTCCAATATGTGTGGATACCCGTACAAGGACATCTCTCAGTGTACTCTTTTATTACGCTTACACTCATTTTCTTCTATCATGGCGCAAATAACGGTACCGCTGTTCTAACAAAAATCGGTATTTCAAAAGGGTCTGGTCATACAATATTTTATTTTGTGCCGGCGAATAATTGGCAAAGTCACGTGAAATATCGTACGGCGGATCTAAATCAATGGGTCGCTTTGCTTGTATGTAGCTAAAATATACACGTGTGTTCCAGTCGTTGAAGCGGAAAGAACGCAGATGATAAAAACTTTACATTGTCAGATACAGATCTCGTACTGACTTCACGACAAATTATTGTAATTGTAATTTCTCCTGCTATGCATTGAAAGAGAGAAAGAGTGCCGTAAATATAACTGCCACATCGAAATTGCGTATATCGCAAGAACGCGCTTCTAGCAAAACGACGACATTTCATTAATAATAAAATTCGAATCACGGACATTAAAATTTCTATTCGTAAAAGCGTTAAAATCTCTGTCTAACAGATAATAAGATTCTAAAATACATATTGCAATACTCCTGTCGCATACGTTCACGCGCATAAAAAAAAAAATACTAATCACACGGCTTACCGATACTTATACATAAATTTCTACTTGCGGTAAGAGCTTTCTCTACTCTGCCAGGTACCTTTCTCAGTTCCCAATGGGGCATAAATTATTTTCCTAATTACTGCCAAGCCGTGGATCGCGTGTTGAGGATAATCCCAATAACTCTTCGCTGCTCTTCCGCCACGCCGGTTACTGTAATTAAGTTTGATTTTCGAAACATTCTCATTTTAAAGTTTTTCAGATACATAATTTATGTTAATAACTGTTAATAAAATTAGCTTGAAACTAATAAAAATGACCATTGACGGCATATTACGATTTATTGCATATATACTAAGATTATAATTTTTGTAATAAAGATTATCAAAATTTTTGTGTGTGTAATAATTAATTATATTTCAGTAAATACAAACAATGAAATGTATTGTAAATTGCTTCTACTTCAATCCAAATAATCTATTCCAGAATACACGCATGAACCGAAAAGCTCTCTTTTTAAATTATTCTTGGTTGATACGTTTAATTATCTCAAGAGCCTCAGAGACTCAATCTCAGGCTTTGTGTCCTAAAAGTGACACGATGGTACTAAAGGTTAATCTTCCTATCCCTGTGAGAGTCATACGTACGTGCGAATTTTCATTCCACTCTCATAATAGCATAAGTAAAGTACAACGCTACAAAGGAAATAAATGATGTCGGAAATTGGTTATGAAATTGCCATACCAGTGCAAACGCAAAAAGCAACGCTAACAAGACAATAATCCTCTTCGCGAAAACTATTTCGTATTCATAATCAAAATAAAATTAGGTATACATGAGTGAAAAATGTATTCGATCAAGGCGGTTTTTCGCGGTTAATATTTTTCTTGTGAATTTATATAATTTCCAGTTCAAGAAAACTATACGTCGAAATATTTGCAAAATAAATTAATTATATTTGATTACATAATAAGCGAAGAATCTTTATTAAGGTATATAAATAAAAAATGAGCTTTGGCTTCGCTATCTTGCTCTATCTACATTCATGTATATAATTCATGCCCTATTTACATAAACATGTATATAAACCTAATTTGTATTCTTATTCTTGTGTTGTTATTAGGTTACACATTTTTCCTCAACTTTTGATTGCAATACCGCTCATAAAAATGCGTATATGTAAGTGTAGATATATGTGTGTATTTGACGCAGTGTATTGAGCTAAGATCCATGGATTCATTAGACCTAAATAATTACATGATCGATCATTCTTACGAGAAGCAGAGAATTCTACTGAGTTATAGCAATGATATTACTACTACTATGTTTAGCGCATGTTCTACAGAATCACTTAAATATTAAAACGCGGTATATATCAAGTTTATAGCAATGATATTACTACTACTATGTTTAGCGCATGTTCTACAGAATCACTTAAATATTAAAATGCGGTATATATCAAGTTTCAGTCAGACAGGTCTCGGTTGCGTTGGAAGTTGTACACATAATTTATAATTCTACAAAGTACGTAAACGACGAGTAAATCTATAGCAAACTAGGAATTCTAACTGCCACCGGGCTTGCGTCTGCGTCAAAGCCTTACGAATCGCAAACCACAACCACGCGTCATTTACTGAAACCCATCGTGACATATCAGTGCACAAAGGGCAATGCACCTGTGCGGTGAAACGTCCAACGACTTATCGATCCCACCTTCTGTATAAGACCGTCGGACGTTTAATAAAATACGAAGGGAGTTCGCGCGAGCGATGCACTTTCACGCTGCCGGCCGGTTGCACCATCAAGTGCATCCATGTGGGGCGACGTGCCACATCGATCATTACATAAAAACTCAAGGGGTACTTGAGAGGCTTCAGCCAAGGAAAAATATTCAAAATCTGGCGCAATTTCGGCAATTTCGGCTCCCTATACTTTCAGGTCCAGGAAACAGATATGACGTAAAGTAAAATTCAAACGTATATGGGATACAACACAATAAAATCAATATTTTACAAAATGTCCCGGTTTTAAATTAATCAAATAATAACAATAATTTAACGCGTCTCATTTTAATTATAATTTAGTGATTACATTATTATATTAAACGTATTAGTGATTTACAGCATTGCAATTATTATTGCATGGATAAAATATTATAATTACTTGCAGATTTAGTCAACACATAAATATAGTAATTAATACAACGTTTATACACGAAGCAATCAAGCTTCAATTTAATTTACATTAGTTAAGATTAATAATAAAATTTTTACGACATTACTTTATATATTAATACTGTTTATGAAAAATTATACTGCGGAAGTCACAGCATGATGAATTTTTCATCACAGTAAAAAAGAACGTCTGCTGTAAATGTAAGCTACTTTAATTAGGTAACTCGTATTCAAATGCAGACAAACTCACGTTTTAGTTTGTCGTTGGACACAGAATATCCTAGAAGCACGACGGGAAAGCAACTATGTAAGGCGAATCAAAGAACTGGGTCAAGTTGCGGCTTCCGCCATCATAACGATGTACTAAAATATGATAGAACTGACATGAATGACGTTACCATAACGACATTACACATAATGGCGTCGATCGTAATTTTTTGAAATCGACCGCGTTCAATTTCATCCGCGAAGATTATGAAACTTTCCGCGCAAATTTACGCGTGCAAGGACATATCGAGTAAATGAAAAACCAAGTAAATGCGGATAAACGTTACGCGACGACGCGAGGAGAGAGAGAGAGAGGGGGGGGAGGGCGGGGGAATTGCAGTCATAAATAATATCCTTCCTTTCCGCAAGGTGGATTGTCCTCGGATGAGGGGAAGAGCGGAGTAGATTGTCGCTGGATTAAATTGTACGGGTTACGCGATGCTCTATAGAGAACTCGAGGGAAAGCTCGAGAGTGGGGGTTGAAAAAAGGGTCAGAGGGCGGACAGTAAAGCGGTCGCAGTTACGGCCGGAAATTGGCGAAACTTTGCGGAAGGTAAATTAGCGGTAGTAATAAAAAGCGGCTTGGTGTTCTAGCCGAATTTCCTCGTCCTTTTTTTTTCTCTGGGACAGGCTTTATTGCGCGAACCTCCAACCCCATCCCTCCGACCACTTCCGCAATGCACGACGATGGGAGAGAGTCCGGGGAGCGGTCGGATGAAATTATGAGAGCGAGCTTCGTGGAGAGGCGCAAGAAATTCGCCTCTTCCTGGACCTCTCTCTGTTTTCCACTTGCTCAGCGTTTAGTTGAAAAAAACAACGATAGAACTAAAAACAATTTGGTTAATGCTCCCTATATTCACTCGCCTTCCAATAGCGCCGATAAGACGACTGAAAACCTCCAATGCTATCCCTCTCCGCTGCCATATCGAAAAAGCGGATCATCCCCTCGTAATCTGGCTGGATTTACATTTAGAGGAGAGCGTTTATAGACGTAGGTTCAGACGAATATGAAGTATCCACAATGATTCCTCCCGCTCTCTTCTCATCTTTTCTCCTCGTTGTGCCCGAAATTATCTCTTCTAGGAGATATATCTATAATAAAAATAAATCTCGAAGTTGCAAGAAATTTTGAAAACTTTAAGAAGGAATAAAATCCATTGCTCAATTAACAATCCTGATACTTTTTATAGAATTATGATTTTGAAAAATGGAAGAAGCATAAATGATAAACAATTCCATAATAAAAAGTCTGTAGCTACAAGTTCTCTCCATTTTATTTCTGAAAATGAATACTTAAACAACAAATGCTTATGGAATTTATTTATGGAAAGGGATTATTTTTAGTTCCACCCGCTTTCTTTTCACTATTACTACTACTATTACTACTACTATTATTGTGGAACAGCCGATATGTTTAACAAGTTTCATGAAATCACCGCAAAATTTAACAATATTCGGACGAGATAAAATTTCAATGTATCTACATACACACATACGTATTTATATAATATGTATTATATAACATTATTACATCAATCCGAAATTTTGTGCGAAATCCCAATCAGAATATATTCAATGTATTTCTGATTAAAATAGATTAAACTCATTTAATTCTAATAATCATCAGTTGGTAGCAATTATCGTTGGAGGAGAGCACGAGCATATTTGGAACAGGATATGCACCCTGGATTCTCTTTCATTTAGAATCAGTTCAGAGGTCAACTACGAATTAGATTTAATCGCCGTTCAATTCTTGTAATCAATCCACTGTCAAATCTCTCCCAAGTGAGCACTTAATTAAACTGAATTCAATTTTGGCCAGAGTGCCGACTGGCTCGTCATCAGTTCGTATTGTTCCGCCCAACGACGATTATAACGTATAAAGTTACGTTTCGTATCTTCTAATAAATTTTCAGAGAGTATTTAATCAGTGGCGAAATAAACGATTTGTGAACTAAAAATGAATTGACTCGTCGAGCCGAAAATTTTCATATAGTCTCGTTACCTGGCGGAAGCCGTCATACATTTTCTCGATTTCCGTGTGACTGCGTATACGGCCCGACGATTTATATGTGCATAGCTAACCCGCACACACGCTAGAAATTGCACTCGATACGCCGCATGACATGCTCGTAAACGTATTGGTAATACCTATTACGCCGACGCACATTTCGTCATTAAATGTCCATCAGACTCGTTCGACGGTCGGAATCGAGTATATCGCGTCGATGAGCGCTCTTCCGGCGTGGAATGCAGTCTACTAAATTTGATTAAAAGACCTCTTGCGCGGGAGGTAGCGTCGCCGAAGTGCTGTAATTTATTGTCAAAGTTCCTTTAATTAGTGCCATGAAGTTATTTAATACTTCGCAATAATGTTACTGATCTATTTCATCAATGCCGTACCTCGCTTTTAATTTGAACAGTGAGCCCTGTCGCAGGTCGCACAACAGTTTGCCTGTACAGTTTCATTAATTTAATAAAAAGTAGCTAATCTCAAATTTAAATCTCGAATTTTGTCAACACACAAAAAAGATTCTGTAATTTAAGCCTTAAAAAAAAATTTACCTAAATTTCATAACATCCACCTCTCAAATTTCTCTTATTCGCTTCAAATGAAATATTTCCATTTCTGTCTCTTTCGATACGAATTGGCGATCTGCATTACTGTGCGACTAGAGCGAATAATTGTGTTAAATCGTTTCTCGAGTGATCGGTCGACCACACGGGATTCACGTTCGACCCTTCCATTCGTTCGCCCGACAACGAGGAATAAAATGATCGTAAATGAAAACGGTCGGACGTTATCGTGGGCACGGGGCGTACAGCGCTTGAAATCGTGCCAGATCGCATCTAATTACGAGCCTGTCGATGCTTATGCCCGAGGAAAATCTTTCCGGTTTATACGGTTACCTCCCTTGTCGTGGGGAAAAGCGCCAACAGACATTTTCTACCTCCCATCCCTTATCACCCCGTAAACCACCTAATACTACCTCGGGCCTCTATCCTTGTCCCTCGCTCGCTCCCTCATTCCCTTCCTTGACGTATTTTCCGTGGAAATGCAAATTCCGGGTCACCGACATCGTCTCTCAAACTGGCGATATATCGTATCGACGACGTGGAAGGGAAGTGGATGTACGTGTGCGGAAAGATAGAAGCTACACCGTGAATATATCCCGAACGAATTTTTCCATATCCTTCTCGATGTCCTCGGGTAATCTCAATGACGATAAGGTAGATCCTGTGCACGCGATAAGGAAAATTCATTGTTAATCTGCCGAAGGACTAAAACTCGATACAGAAACTTTAACAGCGGAACAAGAACAGGAAGCGTAGTTTCAAATTTAATAAAGACGAAGGTCTAGACTTACATCTAGCCAATTATACACATCTTGTTAACTGTAATTACATAGGTACATTTATTGTTAATGGATAATAGAGAATTCATAAAATATCGCAAGTTGGCGCTATTAAATTTGACCATTAAGGAAATCGATCGTGAAACTCGCTCTCTCTCGCAGTCATGGCGTTATAAATCACGTTCGACAAATACCGTTCATATAACTGTCTTTATCTACGCCAACGATTTTCTTTGAAAATTGCTATTCATGCCCTCGTAACCACCTGTCTTAGTCGCTTGGCGCAATCCGCCTCAAAGTGTTTCCACTTCGCCCGCATATTCCGTTCGTCGTCAAATGGACAGCCGCGTCGGTTCTTGCAAATGGCATTTGAAGATCGCGTATGGCTATGAAAGGGATTCGAGGGTTGTGCCGGCCCTTCGTAGCGGTCTAGCACAACACGGCGCAAATGCAGCGCGGTTTGCGCGGATGGGTGCGTAGAGAGGATCAGAGGGGAGGAGAATTCTTTCGGTTAACCGCAACGACAATCTCTGAATCGATCTGCTGCGCGAAATGGCTTCCTAGTCTAATTCGAGGCGACGTGCATCTCGTGGTTCTCGCGTTACGACTGCCCGAAGTGGCCAATCGGGAACGTTGGTGTCTATTACCTTCCGGACTGCGCTGAATTGCGAACGCATCCCCGTCGCATTCGGCGCTATCGGGGATGCTTGGCAATGACGGCTACAATCCTGGGATGAGCACTGCACTTAACGCTCAAACTATATCTACATTGTTAAATTCATAGAGTGATATTCATAGTTCATTCTTATTTTAAGACCGTCTTACGTAATGTCTTAAGATGCTAATACAGCCTTCTGATTAATTCATGACAGCTTAAAACTGTACTTAAAGCGATCTTAAATATAAGAACCGACTATGAGTACTGGCCATATATAACGTCAAATTATACCTAATTTGAATTATTTTCATTTTCATAGGTCGCTATTGCTCAATATCTTGTGTAATTTAACTAAAACAATGGAGTTAAATTTAACTTAAAATATATATTAAATTTTACTCAAATTTAATTTATTACTTATTAAGTGCATATATTAATACGGATATTGTTTAGTTTAAAACATGGAATTGGTTTGATTTTATAGCTTCTGTATATTTCTATATATATATATATATATATATATATATGTATATATATAGGATGTTCGGTAAAGGTCGTAATAACGCTTGAAGATTGATTCCTGAGATCATTTTGAGACAAAAATTTTAACACCAAACTGTCAAGGCTATAATAATTTTTTAATATAAGGACTTATAATAAAGTATAACGAATAATTTAATTCAATTAATTTGTGTTAACAAATTAATTTGTGTAATCGTAATAATGCATGAAATTTAAAATATTTTCGAAGAAATTAAATATTCGAGGAAATTGAAATCGACATCTATTTAATGGCATCAGTTTAATACATGAGAGCTGTCTGGAGAAAAGAGAGACAGTAGCAACGACTAAGTTGGCCTCATTTGTTCATTTTTGTTACAAAGTTCGCCATTTGGCATGAATCGTGTTAATAATAATGAAACCGATACAGGAAGAGACTGTTCTACAGTTTAATACATACCATCGTCTTCATTAAGTTGAATTTAACTGATTTAACTAAACTTTCGAGTAAAGCTAACTACAACTCCATGACCGAATGATAAATTAAATGAGACAAGAATCGCAGCTCGAACTTTTTTCGTAGCCGTCATAATATTTTCAGGAAATACAGTAACGTTAATGCTTATTTTTGCAGATTAACCATTAAGTTCCAGCTCGTAACCAGTTACGAGCTGGCGTCGCGGTGGAAGAAGTATGGCGACAGCGAAGTAGCGATGAAGCCATTCTTCTTTCCCAACAACAAGAAACGGCGCAAATCTTGGAGAGTTAAAAAAGAATAAAAATTAATTACGCCATCCGTTAATTACGGAACTTCAGTGGAGTAAAGGCGAAACAACAGTCATGTCTCGTGGTAACTTTTGTTGAAATCGAGTTTCATGAACTTGATTAGACACTCCGCGAGTAAATTGATAAGCTTGATGCTGAATTGTAAGTATCGAATACCATGGAAACGAACTACTTCGAGACGAGGTCACGTCGCAATGGATATGCTCGGAAAAATAAATCGAAGAAAGAAAGCAGAGAAAAGAGTATCGCAATTCCTCTGTCGATGCTGCTTTTCATTCCTTGGCCATTGCATTCAAATTTTCTTTGACTTCCAAATGGAATGTGACGTCGCGAATACTCCAAAGTCTCTTTCAAAGTTATTGCAGCTTTTCTTCAGGAAGGTGACCTTCCCATTTTTGTAATTTCCGATACATAGGCAATATCAGAAAACAACCTGCATTTCGATATTACTTATGAATTTAAGTTTAAAATGATTTTAAAATGAACTTTCTTAATCTTTAAGTAGGTAGATGGTTTAAAGATATGGTGCAGTGCTCAGAACACTCCAAGAAGAATTTTAATTTTATAGTTATATTTTTTATTACATAGCATATGATACGAATTTAAACTCTTTTATCAAGAGAAAAATTCTATTCTTCGTGTTATATCATCCGTAAACTGTTACAATCCCATTTTCCAAACTATGTGTTTATAATTATAGTTTTCATTCATTAATAAGCCACAAATGTCCCATATTTTTTCGAGATTATTTTCGAACATGCAAAACTTTTTATTGTACCGTAACGAAGGTAATAATAGTGTTCCTTTACTCAGAAAAGACATCATTTAAGTCAGTTTATACGAATGTTTCAGTCTGATAGCAAACTTACACTCTGTAGATCTGATGGTGAACTGATATCGCGGGTAATTAATCGCGAAATACGCGAAAAAGAAAAATGGAGAACAAGGAATTCGCGACTGAGCATAATGTAAATGGAAGAGTTATGTATAAGCTAAATGAAGGGTGGAAGTCGTGGAAGGAGAGCGCAATTTACTCCCCTCTCAAACTTTGCCCTCTCCCTCGTGCGACTTCCTCCTAAGGAAAAGCGACTTCGAGAGGGCTTTCATCTTGCGGCCGATTCGCTAAGAGGAAAGTTCGCCGTATGAAAAATATAGCATCTAGACGATAATCAGGTAGACGTTACGTAGTATTCTTTTCTAAGATTACATCTCTTATAAAAATCGAGAAGATTGAACGAGTTGATGTCTTTGCGCTTTCCTAAGTATATAAACTCTTCTCTACACAGTTATATATTGTTTCAGTATTACACTTTAACGTTCTATATGAAATATTTGCTACTAATTTACTGTACCACATTTACATAAAATTCATTTAAATTATTATCATCATTACCATTACATATTAGTAAGAGAATTATTATCATTATCATAAATCCAAAAGTGAAAAGGTTACATATTAAAATATGTCGTGACAGGATTATTTTCCTCGTGTGAAATTTTTAATCACAGAATTTTACAAGTGCGATAAACGGTAGCTTGGAAATACACGATATCTAAATGGAAATGCGTAAATAAATTTGCACAAGAAAGCATTTATCTCGAATAAAAGGTTTTTTTTTACGTTTGCATTGCGTATGCGATGTGACGCACAAATGAAACTTTTTACATCAAATGTTCAGCGATAGCAGAATCTCAGTTTTCAACAAAGAGTTTCCTGCGTGATGCAATGAAGAAGGGAACAAAAAAAATCACTTCTAGATTTGGGTACAAACACTTCTCACAAGATTAATACTGCGATTTGAATGCAACCTAGCGCGCAGGATTTAAGCGGTTTGCGAGAAAGAAGTATCGATATAAAGCCCGGATGGAATGGTCTTCTATTGAAATCGAATTACATTTTGTAATTTCACAGAGATCGATTCATAAGATTAAAATGAAAAGTAAAGTAAAACTTAATCGAAATTTATAAAAAATTCTTATTAAGGACATTAAGTTACACGATTTAATAGCATAACTGTAACGAAGCAATATCAAGAACAAGGCTCGATATATTCGAAATTCTATCAGGAAATTAATAAAAAAAACGTTAAAAAATTAAAAACAGTTATGCGGGTACAATATGTGCGCGGCTACAATGAGAACATTCCGTATATTCGTTCGTAACGTTAATCGAATTTGCGTGTCAAAATTCCAAAATGTCCCACACAATGTCGTACATTGAAATATACGTCTACTTGGAGTTCCATCGATTTTAGCATTCAGCCCGTGTGAATATCTGGTTTTCACCCTTCTCAAAAACCTTCAAAAATACACACAAATTTTCGTATCTATTTTTACGATCTAAATTCATATATAGCGAATCTATTGATCCTCCGTAGTTTTATTTTTTTCTTTTTCCAGATGCACAGCGTATGCACATGAACGATTCGCGCTTTCGTTCTCTCGAATCGATTGTATAAGGAAGCGATATGCAAATATCAATGGAGATCTATGGCTATTCAATTCAATTTTCACAATGGTTGCGCCTGCGATTCTTTTTGATTCCCTTCCGTTTTCATGCGTTCCAAAATTTCTATCCTTCCAAAGATCGTCATTTTTAAGATTTTTGCACATTTAAACCATTCTACCTATTCTAGCAAGTTAAAACTGGCTTAATTTATAGTAATCGAAAATAGCATTAATGACTAAAATTTATTCATTTAATTCATGCTCTTATTCATATTTTACAGATATATTCATATCGTTACGTAAACTTATGAAATTATTCTTTTCTTCAAGCGTACTTTATTCGTCTCTAATCGAAATAAACATGCTCATCCATGATAAGATCCAAAAATATCTGAAGTAAGAATATTCTTTGTTACATTTTTGATAAGACAACCTATTTAAATTTCATATGTGCATCGAAAGTCAATAAATGCATCCAAAATATACGCATTGTCGAGCGGAAAATTCCAGACCGCATCTCTCTTGGTTCTTCACGAAACGCACAACAAGCACGAATCTCGCACTCTTTCTGATTGTGCAGTTCAGGCACATTTCGTCGGTGATTTTGCATCCGTTATGAAGAGGACGGGGAGAAACGCGTCAGCGTATGAAAACGACGTACGTTCGTACCCGCCGATCGAGGACGATCTATGCCGTTCTCGCGGTAGATGCACCCGCGATGCACTTTTATCCCGCACCTCGCCGGCTCTCCCGCCGCCAAGTCGGATCGATAGATATTATTTCCGGCCTGTGCACGACACGCGTTGAATTCACAATGCGCTTCCGCGTGCACGCCGCAATGCATCTACCATAATAATGCCAATGCATTTCGTGCACGTGTCTCTCGCGTCTCTATTTCTGCAAACCCTATACTTAAGATTAAAAATTATTAATCATCACTTCATTACATCGTCCTTTCCATGTCCGCTACATGACAAGATAAACTACGAGTTATAAGATTATTTAATAGTTTGGCAATTCGAACTTTTCTCAAACTAGCGTTTTACAGTAGAGATTTACCGTTTAACGTCTCCGAATTTCTCGAAAATACGAGCGAACTGCATTAAAATGATAGAGAAGTTAGTTTTCCGAAAGGAATACGATGTATTCGTCTCCGGTAAAATGGATCTAACTTCGCTTCCGTATATAACCTTAATCCTATAGGGAGTTGACGAGGTTTGCAGTTCGCATCTTCCATTTCGATTAGAAGATTTAAGTACGCTTGCCATACTGGATCGCAGAATTAAACTGCTCTAAAATCGATTATGCAGATTTGTTCCTCTAATAAAACGGCTTTGATAATTCACACCATTTTGCACATTTTTTGTGGTTGTATAAAATAACAAAAAAAAAAAGCTTTCGTTCTGACAGCTTTCACTAAATACGTTTTACAGTGTACAAGACTATGTAATATTCAACACCAATCATTTCTGGATACGTAATATCGCCATCAGTTATATCGCCATCCTCCTAGCAATTTCCACTTCAATTTCCAAAACCGACGGTAAACGAACAGTATGTCTGGGTCTATCTATTTGTTCGGAAAACTCATTTGCCCATTTTTAACTGGTTTTTCTCTCCGAACAAAAATTCGCGCTTTCAGCAAAACGAAAAAGAAGTTCTTGCATTCTTCTTCGAGGCATCGTTAGCGTGTACGAAGTTCATTGACGGCGCCGTGAGCAAAGATGAGTTTTGGTGGGTATTTAATAAAATGCCTGATTACCAGCCATAATTCTGGAACCGCGAGTCGTTAAAAACAAGCGTGCAGAGAGAGCGTCGAAAGTCCCACACGTCATTACTGTTGACAAATCGGCGTGCAAGCCGATTCGAAAACACTCATCAATTCTCGAAGGAGCCGCATATATAGCAGGCCCGCTCATCGACGGTGCCATCGGGAGCCATTAAGTTTCTCTCGGAATAGCTGAAAAGCGTCCTGCGATATGCAGAGAACGGAGGACAGTATGTACCAAAGCGCTTAAATTTAATCGGAGGGTGGAAATTCAGGGTGTAGTGCGCGAGCGCATCGACGGCGACATGGGAATAGGCAACGGTACCGCGGCTTGGGGAGGGGGACGGTAAAATTTATTATCGCGTCAATTAGAAATTGATGGAACGTTGGACGATAATCGATTTAGGATCGAATCGGTCCACCTCGAATGGCCCGTTTTGCCCGCCTCCAGGATAGTTATTGTCCCGTTGTTCAAACATCCGCCAAAAATATGAAAACCAAGGTAAACGCTCCTTTCGCCTCTTTTTCCGCGCGTTAAAATCCAATTCGGAGGGAATAATATTCCTAACGTGTTTTCTAACGGGCCACTATAACTGAACTAACTTCTATTGTGTTTGTTCGCGCTTTTTTACAACGAGCCGTCGACATATAACGAAGCCAAGTGAATACAAATAACAACTAGCCAAGTTTGATAAAAAAAAAAGAATGCCTCACGGAAAGGTAATCTTTCCTTTTTTTAACGAGAAACTATTGTGTTCGGAAATATAGCCGCTCACAAACGTTCATTATAGGATAACTGTTTCAATTATTGTCAATATCTCAATTACTGCCGCTTGTCCCAATTATATTATTGAAATAAAAAATATGAGAGCGCGTTATGTATTAAAAATGTTTTAATGTTAAACTAGGATTATAATAAAATATATATATATGCATAACTATATAAAATATTTGATACGTTTTACATTATAAAATAAATAATAATTTAAAAAATTAGAAATGTTGCTGAGGATGTAAGCTCCATTATTTTTAATTATTTTGATTAAGGTATTCATTCGTCTTCCCTTCGAAACAAATCAATTTTGGAGACGAAAAACGGCAGGAATTAAGTTTAACACCTAATAGAAATAAAACAGAACAACATGTTTCGAAAGTGCAAGAAAATGTAACGTTAACTGTTGATGGCCTCTTATTCGAGGTTTTCATACAAAAATAATTACTCGATAAGTCGATTGTAGCTCTACTAATTTAATAGTTTACGTTACATATCTATAGATTTTTAGTACTGAATCCTACATGTATCTATATGCGAAAAAAATTATGTGTACATATATTTGCATACATTCTGCAATATTTTTTTGTAAATATAAAATTTTGTAACTAAATATTGTTTTTTTAAACAAAACCAATTTTTGAAATCTATTTTTGTGAGAGACTACATAACCACCTCTGTTTTTCCTCAACTCGCAGCATTGCCACATTTTTATAAATAATATCATGTATCATTTAATAATAAATATTTCATAATTAAAATCGAATAGTCTAAATCGGTAGTCTAAAATCGAGCGAAAAATATTTTGACAAGCGTAATCGTTAAATTTTAATATATTTAAATTTAAATTTAAATATTTATTTATTTAAATATTAAAGTTAAATTTAAATATTGATTATTAATAAAGTTATTGTATGAAATATAAATAGGAGCCATAATTCACCTTCTCCTCTAATGATTAATGTATATATGTATTGTATATTTGTATATTTTAGTGTAATCAAGAAAGTCAGAGTTTGGGTATCGATTTAACCTACCAAATACACGGGCAGTAAATAGAGAAGCAATGTTAGGCACATATATACGTGCGGCAGTCGGGTGGAAGGCAATATTCAAGACATTGACTGGCAGTAATAGGTTCAATACCTTATATATTTGTTCTTTAATTATATTTAAATAATTAGATTTTTAACTCGTTGCTTTTATTTTGTGTATATTAAATTTATTCTTAAACAATGATGAAAAAAGAATGTTTATTATACATTTAAAAAACGATAAAATAAGCATATCAGCTGCTACTATGTGTTCAAAAAGGCAATAATTAGGGACAGTTTATATGAATCCACGCGATGGCGATTATGCTGTAAGCAAGTATTAAATTAAAACGTAAATTTTTATATTGATACACAGTAAAAATTCATGTGTCCATATGTTAAAATTTTCTTGTGCTACCACATTTTGATTATTATAATACTTTAATGTAAAATAAACATACAACTAATATGTTATCATTTTTGTAACATTTTGATGTGTTAGATTCATGTCACCTTTCTAACTTAACAATTGCGTATGTCAATTAAAAATGGAATATTATTTTGAATGTTTTTAACAAAATTGTTTCAATTAATCTATATATCTCAAAGTCAATTTAACATCTAAGAAAAATTAAAGTAAATCTTAAAATAATCAAAATGTTTTATTAACATTTTCTTACGAGTTACTGCAACTACTCTTCTATGTATTATACTTATTTTATATGTTAGTTTTAATCATCCTTAAAGTCAAAATAACAAATACAAATGTAAAGTATTGTGTCAATTATTTAACATTACTAGTTCGCTAATAAATAACACAAGACGAATGAGTTACTTTAACTTAAAATTTAGAGTGGATCTCCTGGAACATGTAAAAAATATTAAAATTAACGTTTTGTTTTTTACTGTGTAAATTCAAAATATCTTATAACTATTATGAGAACTTAGTTAATAAGATTTTACCCATTTATCACTCCTAGTCGCGTACATCAAGTTAGGAATATCGTTAGCCAGCTGTCACATGGCATGTTAATTTATTATAGCTTCGATGTTTCATAAAGAAAATCTCATAGCGCAGACCGTTAGAAAACACGTTTGTAAAACCGATCCGCTTGAATCCAGATTTACCTCTCTCTGTATAAAAAAAACTTCTCTTTAAAATCATGTGTAACGAACCGCAACTCGTCGACTATTTTCCATAGTAACCATTAATCACCAACTTTTTATCGGTTAATGCAAAGTACGCACATATTGTGGCAGGGCCGATGTAAATCGAACTGGAGGACTGCATTTGAAAAACAAAACAAATTCCATGTCTATGTGTATATTAACCGCGCATTTTATCGTCATAACAAAATCTAAAAAAAGAAAACGCTATGCAGCAGATTACAAAGATCTCTTGAATTTATTTTTGTCTCTTTTTTTTTTATCAAGAGCGGTAACTAATACAGATTAAAATAAGCTGTGTACCGATCCTTTTTCATTTTTCGTATCAAAAATGTCCGCAGAGATTTTTTTCGCATCAATGAATCGTCGCGGAAATTACAAAATGACGAATGCATGCCTGGTATTTAGATTTGCTTAAATTTACGGAGATCAAATCTCGTACAGAGTTATGCGGATGGACCCTCTCTTAATCCCCTTTGTACTCCGTTCTTCACAACCGGAGCTTCAAATCCCGCATCTCATTATTTTCTGACAGAAGGACCTGTTGACTTTAATTGCATACACGAATATCAAGCCGTCAAAATAATAATCTTTCTTGGTTTGACCGCGACTTTTCCTCCCGCGATTGGTTGGAACTTTGTACTTTGGAGGAGTTAGATACGACGCTAAATAACCGCCCGAACGAATAATAAAGGGGAGAAACGAGATCGCGCGAGAGAAATCTCGAAGCCGATGAAGCCAACTTTACGACTTCTGCATGATTGCAAAGAGAAGGAGGAGACACGAGGAGATGGGGGCGTCTCGCGTCCGAAGTTCCCTACATAGGACTCAAAGGCGTGCCATTCCTATTTTCTCTATTTTGAACTGTCGAGAGGCCGACTTCGTCTCTACCCGAGGGCACCATACTAATTAGAAAACTTGGAAAGTCCCTCGGATCATAAGGATGACAGGGAGAAGGTGGAGATGAGAGAAGGTGAATAGAAGCGCGACGAAGACTACGTCGCCAAAGTAACGAGAGACTTCAGTGCAAATATTTGTCTGTAGTAGCGTGCGTTTGCGTTCTACCGGGCGACACCGTTTGTAACGCATACGGCAAAGAATTAAATTGTTAGTTAAATATCACGTTACACTCAAACGTGAGCTTCGAACTGTAAGCTCGACCGTAACTTATCGTTACTTGTTCCTATACGACAAAGCAGATTAAGCTGCGAGATCGATGCTCACATATACGTCTAGTGGATTATCGTAAATAATGCGCTTTCCGACGCGCGGTTAAGGAACGTTACATGGCACACGGAAAATGCAAGTCGGTAAAAATAAAGAAGGAATGAACGAATGGAGCTGCGGGAGTATCAGATGTGTGCACGTTATCGTACGGAAGGAAATGCGTATCGACGGGAATAAAGCGTCCTGCCTCCACCCTAGGGAAACGTATTCACATTACTCACGTTCGAAGGCTTGCTTTCACAAAACCAAATGACGTTCTTCCTCGAGAACGATGTATCTGTTTCGAAGGATACACGAAACAGTGGTAAGGTACTTTGACGAAACAAAGATGTAACGAGTAGCATTATAACGAAAATATATAGCGTGAATCTTAACATAAAAGTTTATCATCAATCTTAACATCGAAGTTTTTTATTTGACTAACTTACAAATAACGACTGATGAAACAATTAATTTTCAACAAATAATATAAATAGAAACTAATAATTATAAAAGTTATAACGTTGTTGTAAAAGTTATAATTAAATAAAGTTGAGTTATTGCGCTCTAATTAACAATATAACAAAAGCTAATTTCTAAAAATATTAGATAATTATGATTAAATATGAAATAATTATGGATATTAATGCAAATTAATATAATATTGTACATACTATATACTCTAACTTTAAAACAATTCTTTTTTTCTAAATACACTTTTGTCTTATATATACTTAAATTTTTAAAAATAAATGACTCATATTATCAAGCCACCGTAAATGCTTGAATAAATCTCCTCTGTTTTAACAACCTGCTTTATCACTTGGCATAGCAACGAAAGTTACTGGCTACGCTGTGCTCGCATTTTTTGTCTGAATAAAATTATTTTAAACTTCCTCTTAGGACAAAATATACACGATGCTTCAGGCGCTTTTTATAAATCTCTGCCTCCTCGTAAAAAGAGGTATCTAACTTGGGACAGAGCCAATTTTTTTCTATGTACTTATAGAGAAATATTCTTGGAATTCAATAGAATATGCGGCGCTTACCAATTTTTCCTTTCCCGTTCCTTCAATCTTTCTTTATAATATTTCTGCTGATCTCATAGCTGCCTTTCATCCTTACAATCTGAAAATTCGATATATCATCAAATGATTGTATTAATTGTTTCCCCGTACTCTGTTTGAATTCACAAAATTAAGCTTTTACATTTTCATTATTCAGTTTGAAAAAAAAGAGGCTCTTCCAAGAAGTAGATCGCTGTTTTAATATCAAGCGACTTCTTATGACTTACAACAGTGACGAATTTAATTCCATTGAAAGAGTACTTTCAAAGTTTACGGAATGTCGTAACCACGAGTAGCAAATGATATGAAAATATTTCATTCTGTCTCACGCTCCTCAGTCACTGTTATCACGAAGGATCCCAGCGATAAATCCAACGAAAAGTCATAGCACCGCGAAAATGAACAATTCTATTTTCAATAATGGTCTTCGATAAAATTTTACAGAGGAAAAGTACAATATGATCAACATGGGAAAAAGTTAAACTCGTTTGATAAAAGAAGATTTTTATAACTTTATTGCGAGTCATAATTAACACATTCACACTGCCCTCGGGCAAAGCATCGGAGGCAGAGTCTCATTTATCCGATTCTCTCTCCGTCCGACATAACAAATCCATTACAGTGGCCATCAAATAAAATTAACATATTAATCATTTACTTCCTTTAATCGTTTTTTAATGGTTTTTTTAAGGGAATCATATCATATATGTGGATATAATACTGGCTTTATCTTTTATCATTTATGTATACAACACTAAATTGTATATATATTGTAATTTTA
Organism: Trachymyrmex cornetzi; assembly: GCF_001594075.2. Taxonomy (NCBI): domain Eukaryota; kingdom Metazoa; phylum Arthropoda; class Insecta; order Hymenoptera; family Formicidae; genus Trachymyrmex; species Trachymyrmex cornetzi. The sequence goes on along the minus strand of NW_017298586.1, from coordinate 417,752 downwards.
CTCGTTTTATCGTGAGAATATTTGATGGCAAAGTGACTGACGAATTTACTCATTTTCATCGGTGCAACTTGTCTAGGAACACGTTGCTACAGAACATTATCAAAATCAGTCGGGCTTAGCGCGCACTTCGTCCTCCACGCGCTTATCTCGCAAATGAGCGATAACGAGAGTCGACTGCAACAATTTATCAAAACGCTAAGGTAGCAATTAATAATCCGCTCGCGGTGTACCGATGAAACTACTTGGCAGCGAGGAGAAAAACGATTCGGGACCATTGTTGCATATCAGCGTGCTGACGCTGAATTAAGGAACTCAATTACGGCGAAGATTATTAATATTCCGCGATAGAGCTTAAAACATACAATGTATCAGCGAACAAGATGGTTGAATGACAAAGCATACATCCTAAAATAGAACTGGCAATTTCGGCCTACGGTATACACACGATTCAATGTTATAGAATCGATAGTGACTAGCTTGCATTTATTTCACGTATTTTTGATTAGGACAATAGGTCACTGCTCAATTGTAGTCTCCACTCAAAGTAGAGTCCGTTGTATAAATCTAACAAAAGTGAACGCGCGTAATTGGATATTGGTGCTATTCATGTCAACGCGGTAACAATATCAACGTTGCGTTACTCTTCTCTTCAATCAACGTAAATATCAACGATATCCACGTTCCAGCCGCTATAATATTACAAACAGATTTCCTGGCTGCGTTTCAAGGCGCGCGTTCGCGTATCCGAAGAAGCGGTATCACGGTGCAAATTTATGAAACTATGCATATGTAATACGTACTCGGCGCTGCGGCTTCGGGGTGAGAGCGAGCGCGCGTTAGCGAGGGATACGAAACGACCGGGAGGGGTTGGGGGACGCAACGCAAAACCGTTCGCCGTTTTTGCTGGCGCTGCGATATACGGCCTGCCCACAAGCCGGAGAATTCCGCGGCATAAACAGACATGCAATTTTCTCGCCCGAAAAGTGGGCAGGATCCGTGCATCCCTTTGCAGCTAACGCGTCCCTCGCTCCCCATTCGACCATAGTTCGCCACCGCCCTCGACATTTTGTGGCACGTTGGCACGCGAATCACGTTCGCAGCGTTGTCGCTGAAGCAACATGCGGCAAAATCTGACCCCTTGTCGAGTTAGAGATCGTCGAGCGTTTGAGACCGCGAGGAGAAACAGCCGAGACATTGCCTCTGAAATAGTTCATCCATGCGTGACTACATAACGGCTGAAATTTTGCATACCCATCTCCCGCTCTGATCCCTAATCCCCGGTTTCCTTGTTAAAATATCGTAATTAAACTTGTTCGTTATACGATTAACCCGACGAAGTGTGCTGGTTAATTTGTCGCGCTTGTCGGTAGCTGCGCTACCGCAAACCAACGCGATAAATATTCATCGTGCGTGGTGTTAGCTCGAGGTCGAAAGTCATCGTGTTCGCTGTACTTTCTTACTGTGCGAAAATAACAGCTAATTAAATTTTTATATTAAACCTTTTGAACTATGCTAAAACTCTGTGTACTTACTAATTAAATTTTTATATTAAACCTCTTAAACTATGGTAAGACTGCTTAATATCTCAATTGTTGGCACGTACTCGTCATTTTCTTAATTCATGAGAAATAAAGAGAAAGAAGTTTGTAATCGCTCTCCACTTAAATTTTTCTATCATTCTAAAATGAAAATTCTTAAGTTTCCTTACTTTCCAGCTAATATACACATGATTAACGATCAATAAATGTACTCAAGAGAATGCGCTTTATAATTATCGTCCCTGCAAGTCCATTAAACTTCGCGATTATAAATCTCTGGATACAGCTTCATTAGCTATTTTCTCGCGAAGCAACGTTAACCGAAAGCCGTTTGTCTAGATTTAGCTCCGCCGACTTAATTGGTTTGACTGGAATCTCATTAACACTATACATATCGTACGTGTAACTTTATTGCAATAATCTTCAAAAGTTTATGCTAATATTAATTTTAATTTATAGATTTATATTAATCAAATTGAAAGTTGTATATTATGAAAAATTAAATAGGTATCAGTAAATTTTTTATATATGGAAAGAATGATTTTGCTAAAGTATCTAACAATTCAATTGAATATAGATCTGAAAATAATTTTGTTTGGATCATAAAAATATAATAATTATGTAGGAAGCTCCAACTGGTTGCTATAATATTAAAACTTTTCGTAGCACTAACATAAGCTTAAGCGTTCTATATAATTAATTTAATAATTCAACAAAATTTTTTTCAAATTTGTATCTAGCTAAATTTTTTTTAGATACTTTAGTTAAACTGTTAATTTTGTGTAAAATTGAGCATTGAGAAAAAAGTTGTTTATTTGGTTAAATTAATTTCGTTGTGTTCATTTTTTTTCGTTAGAGAATGTTTATTACGCACGGTGCATTTTTACTGTTGATAACGAAAATGAGAATCATTATTATGGAGATACATTTTACAATCATCCTCTATGTTTTCACGCATCGTGACGTTTCGGCTGGTCAAATTTCTCACGCCATGATGTCGCGGAAAATGAAAAGAATTTTATTCTTGCGTTTCCGGTTCGAGTAAGTCAGACGATCCATCCTTCCTTCATTCTTCATCTTATCCGACCTTCCTTTCGTCGGGGTACAAGCTTGGGCCGAGGCAGCTCCTGAGTAAACTCCGGAGAAAGCGTGAGTAAATTTCAGGGGTGGCTTTTGTGAGCGCGCTGTGTCGGAAAGACGCCCCGTGTTCTCAACGCCGACGGATCAATTAGCAAAAGAGAGAAGGCGATCTGCCTTTAAGGTGGATTTCACGGCGCACAACGGCGTTACTGCAAACGTTACTGCTGCAGTAGTCGTTACTTTTATCGCCCATTCAAGTCTGGAACACGGAATCGACCGAGGATTACGACGGTCGAGCGTATCACGTTTTGTTGACCTTGCTGCAAAAATTTTGAGAATTTCCGGTATGAGTTGGGATCGAAAAAAATTCGTTTTCTGCCGCACCAACTGTCAAAATTCGCACGGATTTCTATACATCTCGCGACATTGCAAATCGAATATGTCATGCGCATTGTCAGATCCGTTTAAATCAAATTTCATGCGTTACCTCCGAAATATAATCTTACGAAGATCATAGCGTAATTTCGTTAGATAAAATTATAATGTTTTATTACTTCTAATTCATATTAAAAATATATTCGGAAAGTTTCATGTTGAGTGACATACTAATTATATATTATATACTTAAGTTCTAAATTTAATTAATCAAGAAGCAATTAAAAATTTATTCTTGTAAACCCGATTTCAACGTTTTTTTTATAATAAAAATATACCGCGTTGAATGACGTGTTTATTTCGACAATTTTCCGGATTACTTCGAGAATCTATATCCATCGTTGTTAACTTCACATTAATTGCATCGTACAGACGTCACCTTTGCATAAATAATGCGAAAGCTGCCTGCTTAAAAAAGTAACAGTAGAGGGACAACAAGTAAAGGCTATTTTTCTTCTTATCTGAGTTAAATTAATCCTTCCCTCCCTCAAGAAATATCGATTAATTCGAAAGTCGCAACGATCATCCATCTTAAAGTCACACACCGCTCATCCCTTTACGCGAACTTCAGACAGTCTCGAAAAGATGGCAGATTGCTTTGACAAGAACCAGGGAATTTATCGGGAAGAGATATTAGTCACGTAAAAATAGCAAAAGCTTGTACCGACACGCCTTTCTTTCAACCCTTTCAGCAAGCGCTACCTGTTCTCTATGGACTTTACGGAGTTGCAGCGCCGAGAAAGACATACCGAGTTGATTTCGGAGAGGGCCACTGGCGTAATAATTCCTTGGTTATTCCTCTACCTGCTGGCTGTTACAACCTACTCAGCGCAATAAGCATTTGCAATTTGCAAGTATGAATGGATACGAGGTGAGGGGATAAGGCGGATTAGAGGCTAGTCCGGCAGGCAACGCCGCAGGGCGCAAATACTAAAAGCTTACTGCGAAAAAAATATCAGTAAATCTCGCTGGGTTGTTCCGCCAACGTAGAAATTAACGATGCTTCTTCTTCCCTCCATATCTTAAATACTAACTTTCCTGCTACCATGGCATCTACATATGTATATACACAGCTGAACGAACATAGTTATATTTATTTAGACTCCAAGGTAAGTGTACATTATATACTATGTACACGAATATATGCATGTAATTGATTTGCATATGAATGATTAAACATAGATATTTATGTACTCGTACACAGTTTGCCTCTTGCGCGAATTTCGTGTTTAAATGCAACATACACACACACACATGATTGCCTATGTGTTACGGAACGAATACTTCTAGCTAGCATCCGGTTACATTTTCGCGTATGATGCACACGAGAGCACCGCGTACACGTAAACACCAGCAGTGCACCGAAACAACGGCTTTCTCGGGGAGAACTTTACGCGCCGCACACCACTTATAACACCAGCAGAAGGGAGTAGAGAGGAGAGCAATTACGAGCAGCTGCTCTCGAATCTACGTATACACATAGCGCGGCGAGTTCCAGAGTGGCTTTCATAAGCTCGACTTTAATCCTTAAACGCGTCCCGCTGCTCGTCAGCACCGGTAATACCCGTTAACGTATATCCGGGGATCGTTAGACGCGACGACGAGGCGGTACCGCGAGCGTTAAGACACGATTTGCGAACTTTTTGCGCGTCGAACTGGTCGTTGACGCTTTATTTTCTAGCGTACCATCCTTCTATGTACCGAAATACTGAATACAGAACGACGAGACTATCGATTGTCGACGACAAAATAAACTACATGCAGAACGAGTTTTGTTTATTTGCGCAATAATTCATTGCCTTCGAAATTTTTCAAATACGACATTGTTCTTTTTGCAACACTTCAAAAAGCAATTACTATTATTGAATAAATATTCTTTGTTTAACATTACATTTCACAATTTTGTTGTTTATGGTAAAGATTCATATTGAAATGGTCATATAGAAAGCTTTTGCACAACGCATGTGCTAATTTAACAGTTATTTAGACGAATGCACAGCAAATATGATTTATTTCTGTGATCAAATTACATTAGGTGTATATATAAAATAGAAATAATGATATAATATTAATTTACACGCGCAAGAAATCAAATTAAAAAATTTCAAATGTACTATGTTATATAATAATTATAATGACAGATAATTAATCATTTAAAGTACTAATCACTTATATTCGTTATATAATATTGCTCTACAAATTCGTGATAATATGATGACTATATTAGCAACAAGGAAATATCAAAATTATAAAGATAATATTATAATATTCTGCGAAAGCCAAAGGAGCTTTGTAGACGGTCCTTTTGAAATGAACATAACTCACATAACACAATACATATGCGGTATCATGATTAGTCAACGTCCCTTCGTTAGGACAATTGTAAACTGACTGTGACCCTCCGCATTCCGAAATCATGAGAATTACGCAAGCATTTAGGCATTCTAATTTATTATAACAACATCGCATACGTCATGTGCTAAACACACCTTGTATGCTTACTGATAAATAGCACAAATTTAGTAACACTGCGCAGTGTTCAATAATTAACTAGCAACATTTCTCATTTAAAATATCACCGATCCTAACACTCGATCTTTGTCATCTTACTTTCATAAATCATGTAGAATTGCGTAAATATATTTACGTGCGCAAATTACATTTTCTACTTTGTCAAAGAAACAAATATACCGAACAAAAAGATGATAAATGCATATATGAACTTTTAATTGTCGCTAAAAATGTTAATTAAATAAACTGTGGATCTTTGTTCTTCTTATTTTCATAAATTATGTAGAATTCATGCATAGATATATTTACATGCGAAAATTACACTTTCTACTTTGTTAAAGAAACAAATATGCCAAACAAAAGGATGAGAATGCATTTATGAATTTTTAATTGCCCCTAAGAATGTCGATTAAATAAATTACTTGCATCGTTATATAAAGCAACATTTCTCATAATACGAGCGCTATATGCAACGAACATCCAGTCAGTGGTTTCTTGCGCCCTCGTCAGTTTGCACATATTAGCGTGGCTTTTGTCCCCTGCGGTTGGTTGAATACACCAACGAGATAGACATGCTGCGAATGGGCGGGCAAGCTGCTTTGATACTCTAACAAGCGCGAACAGCGCTTCTGATTTATGTGCATTATACCTATCTACATAATGTTAACTCTTTGTGCTCTAACAAGATAAAATTACGGTGAAAAAATATACTTGACACTCTTGTAATGTCTCTTTGTATAATTAGTAAGAATGCACAAATTTAATATAAAGTACAATGTGCGTGTAGTGAAAAATATAATAATAATAATAATAGTAATAACTTTATTGAGTGCATATTACTAGTTTAGCAAAGTTCATTGAATTTAAATGGAAATACGATTGTATCATAAATAGCGAGGTAATACAGTCATTACAAAATATAATTTTAAAAAAGTTAAGAAATTTTAAAAAAACATAAAATAAAATAAAAAAATAAAGACCATAAATCATGGAAAATAAGATAGAATGTAGAAATCAACGGCGAGTCCGAAAGAGATAAAAAAATCTTATATCTGATAATGAATTGAAATATATGCATATATTTCACTGTAGTAAAAAGAAAGAACGGTACAATATTTTAAATGGTAATGTAAAGAAAAGAAAAATTTTGAAACTGAATGGGTGTAGAATGAGAATAAAATTCGGATTTAAATTGCAAAAGATTGCAACTATAATTAATTCATTATAATTGTAGCGCATGTAACATTTATATCGCAAAAGCACAGAATGTAATGAATGTAATAATTTTATATCGTATTGCATCCTTGCAAACGTACGCATTGTCATCGGTATTTTTGTAAATAATGTAATAATTATTCGCATTATTGCATCCAAGTAATTTCCAAGAGCTACCTACACGTCGAAGATTAATCTGGGATAACTTTCGTCGTTGGTGTTGCATCACACCATTATATACTCCACCCTCGACAAGGGTAACACAATTATATCTTAATTACACTACGCGTTCCCAAGAAAAGCCAGTTGATCGCTAAACTACTACTGCTAACCTCGTTTCCATAATACCATAGTTATACACACCGCGCAAGCATTAATCTCCTTTGTGTAGCAAAATAACAGCAACTGATATCAATTCCAGATATATGCATATGCGAAGTACAGTAATTAATATATATATATACATATATCAATCTTCTAAACGTGAATTGCACAAATTTTCTCATCACAAGTACCTTTTGTTGCGTACTAAATGCAAATAGTACGAAAAAAATACAGTGAGAAAGATTTCGAAGAAATCCGTGGAGAAATTTTTACGCACAAGTTTGTTATTAAGAATTTTATTTCATAAAAAGGATCTTTATAATCAATGTTTTCTGTACTATAAGAGACGACACGATTTCTCGTCATCACTTAGAAAAGATTGTGTATCTACGATTTTGTCAAATGCCATCGCTTTACGCGATACAAAGCGACTTCGGCATAAGCTAAGCTTGAATATCTGCGGAGATTTTGTATGTTAGAAGGTGACAATAATGTGCTACCGATAGCATGAAAGTGGAACCCGTGCATCCTGTTCGAAAACCGATAAACCGGTAGGTGAAACTATCGCCTCTTTCTCGCCGTCTGCTGCTAGAGGCTCGGCACCTTCATACCGTTCTTAACTCCCTTTCCGCTCTTTCTTCTCGCTTAGCTTTTTCACCTACGGTGCGGCACAATGTCTATTTACCATAAAATAGAGTTTCCAGCTCTCTAGACTTGCATTTGCCGCCGCGCCGTTTATTTCTTCCCCTTCTTATCGCGTCGTGGGCGACATACGTAAAGAATTCCGGAAATTCGCAATGGATGAAATCTCGAGTACATCTGACATTAGCTACACGGCAATTGAACAGACATTTTTGAAACCACTTAGAAAATCGCGTTGAAATTTTCTTATTTCTTCATCGTCATTATCTTTTTTATAAGATTTTAATAAAAATATTTTTTCACTTAAGGAAATGTATCAGATGTACAGTTTCTCCAAAAAATAATTGGAATTAGAAATTTACACTTTCCGAATAAAAATGAATATTTATACATATATAAAACTCTTCAATAAAGTCATTTATAAACATAATTCATATAATAAAAATAACACGATTTTGTAGTTTAAATGAAAATTTTTTTTTATAATTATTTTTTAAAAACATCGTGTTTACTTCTTATTGAAGAATTTTTTTATCCACATTCCAAATCGCCGGCAATCTTTTTTGTGTTAATTTCAAATACAATATAGAAAAATATTTATAATTGTTTCATTTTGTTAAAAAATACGTGAACATTCTTAATCATTTCATTGTTTTATTTTAGCTTACTTTACAAATATATTCGCGGATTCTCTTTGCGCTTATTAAATTATGAAATTAAATTAACGTGAATTGTTGTTTGAAAAAAATGTGTATTTTTTAATACCGCGCTTGTCTTTTGTAAATTTAATCTTACTATTCGCGTTTATGAAAAATTTATAAATAATTATATGTTTATATCTGCCTTTTTCATTATATAAAGAAAATTATATGTAATCAATATAATATATCATAGGACCGTATATGTGATAACAAACTATAGAAATCAAAGCCTTAAACGGTTTAGTTGGATCTTAATGCTTGTATGATTCTTGTGTGAATTTATATACTACGTATGTAGTTCCCTAGTTCTAGAAACGCGCGCCAAAATGATTTTTCAGTCTTGAAACGCTAACTCTCTACTAAACTACCGCAGTAATATCACGAGTTAAATTGACTAGCAATTTAACAAATTTTTGATGCTTATTCGCATCTTCGAAACGATCTTATATAATAATGTTGAATAACATATTAAAATCTGTAAATAATTAATTCTTATTGCGAAAAATATTACCTCGGCTGGGAATCGAACCCGGATCTCTTGCATTCCGTGCGAGGAAATTAAATTATACGTATTTCTGAGAATGACACAAATGTATTTTGAACCATTATTTCATAATTTTCTAATAGTAATAATTTAGTAATAAATATTTGTAAGAAGTCTACCTATGTCATATCATCATTGATTGTAGAAAATTATGTATACAAATTCTAGCTATGTATATATCCATTCGGAAATTTAAAAAAACTTGTACGCAATCGCGGCATCAAAAGTTTCACATTTGAAACTGTGTAAGGAGAAAAATTTTTCGAACTTAGAAGGTGCGATTTGGATCAATATTGCAATCTTGTATCAAGACCCGTAAATATTCTCTCTTTGAAATCTGGGCGGCGATAAACGCGTTACTTTAGAGGAATGAAAACTTCCAAACACACTCTTTCGCATATAGTTTTCTTCGACTTTTCGTGTTCAGAGCGGTTACGATCGTCGAGTAAACTATAAATCCGCGTACTACGTTAAATATCGTACAGAAAGTTTAGTTTTCACGGTGAAACTCTCGCGTTTCTTTTGAGAAAAACAAACCCATTCACCAAATTTTACGTAGCGTAATATTTTATTATTATTGGAATTTGGAATTGAACTGATAAAGTCTCTTTTCTAAACGAATATTTATTAGTTTCTGTAGAAGAGAATAAAAGAAACGGAAATAATATAGATGTACGAAAACGATTTCTATTTTAAATAAATATGAACACAACTGTATTAGTTTATAATTCATACATACATTTTTTTTCAGCGTCACGACACGCAATGCTGATGTCGTTCGTGCATGGCGCAAAAAGGAAAGTTTCCATTTTCGAGTTCAAGCCTTACGAGGGGCGTGTAATTCGTCGTGTAAGCACATCGAGAAGGTAAGTCGACCAAACATGAACAGATCCCCAATATACGCGGCAGTCACGCTGAACGTGAATTGGGACACGATGTTTTCTCTAGCCTCGGTCCCAGAGCCTCGAAAATAGAAAAGAATATATTTAGTCACGTATTTACAACGAAAGGTCGAATAGCTAGTTCGTGGGGTGGCGATATAGAAGGCCTCGATCTCGCTACCAAATTCGCAATCGTGCGCGACAGTTGTTGTTTATTTGTCTTTAGGGGATGAACAGGAGATATTTCGAAACGGAGCGGAACACAGGTTTCACCTTCTTCGACAGAGATAAAATTGCACAAAACGACCACTAAAAAGCGCGCAATATTTGTGGAGAGCAGAAAGGCGTTGGCACAAGTTTACGAGAATATTTCGCGGATATTGAAAGCAAAGTACACCTAGTTTCGTGATTTTATATACCTACGCGTCAACTTAAGACTTGTCGCTAATACAGCACGAGTATACACAAACCTCGAGAAAAGACAAACGTTACTATGTAACGTTAGAGTCTAATCTAATGATACGAATCGTTTTGAAATAAAGCTTCTCAGCTTATTTGAAGCGCAGTATCTTAATCTTATATAGTCCCAGAAATCACGCGATATAAGTCAGGCGGTGACTTTCATTCTGAAGATAGAAGAAGGTGTGGCCGGAAGATTTAGATAGACGCATTCTCGCTAAGAGATATATAGAAGAAGAGGCGACACAGTGTATATCGTACATAAAGCGGATCATCGGGGCTAGCGTTGCACAAACCCCATCGAGAGGACACTGAACGAAGCTTTCAATTTGCCGTTACAAGGGATTACGCCCACGTTCGTGCCCCATTTACAATTCACCGGTAGCGCGTTGAAAATAAATTGCGACTACGGTTGAAGGAAATATCCACCGATATCGGTAAAAGGCGAAATAAAGGGAAATAATATTAAATTTTAAAATGTTTGTTGCCACACGAAGAATTCATCTCACGTAATAAATCACGAAAGGATTGCTGCATTTATCGCGCCTTGACGTATTTAATAATAACTTTCCCAGAGTTGCAAGTTACAACATAACAATAAATAAAAGTACAGTGGAGAAACCGTATTAATTAGAAAAAAATATATGTTATAATTGGTTTTTTTGTTGGTAGAAAATCAATTCACCATCATAGGTGTCATATATGATAACAATCTTATATAATTACGTTACTGATTACGCATAAATAACAAAAGAAAAGACATTATGCCTCAAAATATAAATTTTAGATATAGAATTGCATGTTAAGTTATTGTCAAACCAAATAAGATAACATTAATCACGTAATACATAGTTTTGCGAAAACAATATAAAACTTTACAATTTAAAAATGAAAGATAAATTACTTGATAACAATCACATGGACGAAATGCGACCTGTAAGCGCCATCAGACGTGTACGATTATATCGCGCTTAAAAAAAAAAAAAAATCCCACTCATCGTAAAATTGAATTTGTGCTAGTCAGCATCAACTCAAAACGAACTAACAGCACGCGAGATTGCATTTACGGTCGTTCGAAAGCGGTCGCTACCACATTGGTAGAAATTTCGGTTAGAATTTCGATTGTGCGGCCGAATAGTTTGAATTCGAACGGCGCTATTATGTACATGCTTCCAGCTGCTAAACGCGCGCGAATACCATAAAGTCTAACTCGAAACAGTAAACAGGACCAAGCTTCTTATGAGCATAAATTCAGCTGCATTACGCATTAAACAAAGTGAAATAGTTTGGCATCGAATACTCATCCAAAGCAATACATACAATTTGCTGAAGCACGACTGCTAATTGTCAGATATATTTTTTATATTTTTACAAAATGAATAAAAATCGATAAATGCTCAATTCGTTTATTTAAAAAACCATTGTCAGAAGAGTAAGTTTAAAATGAAAATTTTAATCTTTTATAATATAATTTTCGTCCAATTCCCGTTTCATTACTGTATCAATCAAATTTCTTCATAATAAAATTTTCAAAGAATCCGAAAAAGTTTGCCATAACTATTTCGTACTTTCATTCGAATCTCATAGATATGTCGAGAGACGTGAGCTTGAAAGATTTAGCATCCTCGATAAGATATTCTGTACACTGAAAAAACATACTAAATTTTAATAAATCATTTATTTAGATAGTACTAATTAAATATAATATTTACTAGATGTAAATATATATTTATTTGATACAAAAGCCATTAATTTAATTTAACAATCTTATTTTTATTCAGTAAATATTTATTTACTGTAAGTAAATATTTATTTATCGGCATTATTCAAATAAATATTTATTAAAATTGAATACACTTTTCCTCAGTGTACCCCGTTCGAAGAAGCTCTAATTTGCGTATTTGGTCAACGCCTGGACTATTTTGATATTGATAGAACATCATATTTTCAATATACGCGAGAGAGAGCACGATTCAGTCTTCGAGCATATATATCGGCGTCGAGCTAATCTATGGCGTATGTATGCATAACCGATATATCGCACATTCACCCTTTCCTTCAGCTCATCAAAGGTCCCACTCCTCACAACTGCTCTAGAATACGCTCTCGCGGTCTCTCTCTCTCTCCCTCTCTCTTTCATCGTTCTCTCTTTGCACGAATTTCGTTGGAACATAGGAGCCAGCGAACGATATAATAGTGAGGCTATCTATATATTTGGTCTATCGAGTAGATCGGGGTGTTGATGATGGTGAGGAAACGTTCGTGGAGGCGAGAGCCGTGTGACGGTAAGTGTACACGCGAACACAGTCCGGGCCGTTGGCGTGAATTAACTGAGTGCAGCTGCAACTTGCACGCCCATCCGCCCCGTTTTAGCTCTACCGGCGACAGAAGGAGTAAAAGCGAGGGAGGTGAGTGATCAAGGACGTGGCATGCTAAAAACGAGCGCGCGCCTCCAGCGCGATATAATTCCTTCGGGCCGCAATGTGAGACTCGGTAATGAGTTGTTATTCGGTACGTAAGGCTTCACACACCAAGAGAGCGGCAGCTTAGCTCCTTTAACGACCACCATAAGTTCCCTCAGAATCGCGGTAAAGGATGGAGAGAAAATATTGCCGCTGGTTATAACTTATTTAGCTCGTTATTTGCAGCAACACAAGATTTATAATGGCCAGTTACGCGTGCGATAAGCTATAAATACGTTTAAGAGTGTAACGAAACTCTCGCATTATGCTAATGAGTTGTGCTCGTGAAGGCGATTTCATTGAATAATGACAACTTTCCTCCTATAATCATATTTTAGGTAATTGAATTCATTTATTTTGCAATAAATTTATATATAATATATATAAATTGTATATGTGTGTATGTATATGTATATATATATGTGTACATATATACATGTATGTCGTTATACAAGAATAAAATGCCTAATAAAATGTAAATACATAGAATCACGTACCCAACACGCACAAAACTATGGAGCTGAATTAAAATAAAACGTAAAATCGCAACATTATCGAATATAGTCGCGATCGATGGTGGTCCGTTATGAGGCGCATAAAAGCATTCTGACTATAATGTTTGTAATTAGACGATGTTAAGGTGCGGAACGAACGGACAATTTGCGTTGGGTTGACCAGAAATTCGGCAAGTAAGTTATCGACTCGTAGATTATCGGGCTGACGTGCCCCGCATGCCGAGAAGTCTCCGACTTACCCCACTCGGGTTATTGGACATTCCTTATCGCTCTCACGTCCGTTGCAAATTCTGGAGCTGCGCGGCCTTAAGCCACTGATTGCCCGATTAATTTCATTATGTGTTTTGCTCAATTTTTTTATTTTTATAACGTAAAAGAAATCATTATTTTGCGAATAATTTGGTTTTCGCAATATATATTTTGTCGTTCTCTGTAGAACAAAGATGACTGTGAAGAGAGCTCTCTCTCTCTCTCTCTCTCTCTCTCTCTCTCTCTCTCTCTCTCTGCCGAAGGATAGTTCAAATATATCATTTTAAAATTATAAAATAATGTATAAAGCTATTACAATCTATCTATTTTTAATTCGATTTGTTTGTATAATTTTATAAGAAAGAGAAATAAGTTACACATATATTTAAAAAATTACTAAAGACTTAAGAATACAATATATTAGCAAATATAATCGAGATAGTGTAGAATAGAGCGCTTATTGTTTAGACAACTTGGAACACTAGGACTGTTTATGTGTTAAGACGGATTATTCGATGTATGATGACGAGCGATTTGTCGCGATAATGTTGTTGGAACAAGAGTCAGTCGCTCGTGAGACGTGGTATAATATACTACTCAGCTCTCTCTACGTTGGATTTCCATTACTACATATCCTCTCTTCCTACAACAGGAATTCTGAAAGATACGCCAAAGAATTCTGTCTTCTTTGAAAAGAAAAAAATACATATAACATAATTATTTAATAGTATTATCAAAATGGATTCACACACAATACATATGATTTGAAATAACGCGCGAAGCTACGTATTATGCGAAATTTCACGTCCAAAAGATTGTTGAATCTATCGAGACATCGATTCTCCTGGAAAGGTGTAGGAGAGGTGGATTTCTCAAAGTCGTAGCACCGCAGGGAGTTCCAGAGAGCCTTTCGAAATCTCAAGACGCACGTATCGTCCGAAACGCGATGGGAAAGCTTCGAAGCTTACGCCTTTTCTTGCCAACGACAAGATTTTTCTTCCAGGCCAATGACACAAGGCCAATGCAATTTCGCCAAATTGTTTTCTGCACAATTTCGCAGATTGTGCAAAAGATGAAGTAATATAGAAGTAACGATCCATCAAAGGAAATCCTCTTATTGAATACGTACCCTTCCGTTTATCCAAACACGTCGGAGAACGTTAACGCTATGACACTTCTCCCTAATACCATTTATCGAATACGAGAGTCTAATTACCAAAAGAGGTCGGTACCGATGTTACGGATAAGCGATTATGAGCCGAGACAAAGAGATCGCGAAGTGGCTGCCACACACAGGGGCAGCTTTTGTCCGCGCAGCCACCATTCAGGGCATTCACGCTTTGTCTACCATTCATCATCCCATTAGTGACCGTATCCCCATGATGCCGAACAAACGAAAGGTGCAGATGAGTCACTCTACTAGGAAAGTAAAGTGCATACGCCATTAGGAGAATCTCCTATCACACATTTTTTAATAAATTTTTGTGTAAATAATATCGTATTTAAGCATATTATATACACGATTTGTGTGTTATCCTCTCTGAAATAAACGCTTACTGTAAAATGGAGTCTCAAAACTTTAACTTAGTCAAGATAACTTTAATCCAAATTTTTAAAAATGCCTAAACGATGTAATGTCCAAAATCTTTTAGACGTTTTCAAGACGTCTTGTGTCTTGCAAATTTTGACATGGGTGCTGTTTGGACGTTTTCAAAATTTGTGTCAAGGTTACCCCATTTTACGATATGTAAAAAGACATCGATATATTGATGAAAATTTTCGGAAAACAATGAAATCTAAAAAAAATCTTTAAAAGAGAAAAAATATACGCCAATACTCACCAACCCGATGTGCAATAACGAAGTTACATCTGCAACGTCGCGTCGCTATGATAATTCTGTAACAAATAAATTAAAATCCAAATCAAAACAGATCAGAAAAAAATCAATCGATATTTTAAAAAATATTTACTAAAAACAAAGTTCTTAAAAATTATCGTATAATTTTCAAAATATATAATTTTTGTAAGCATCGATTTTTTTCATTCACCATTCAGTTAGATATTTATAAAAAAATAATTATATATTTTCTAAAAAATATCTTAAAAATGCGTATTTATAAAATTTAAAAACAATTTTAAATAATTCTTTTCTTCTAATTGTCATTTTTAAATCATTGTAAAATAAAACGACTCAAGAATAAACAAAGATACTATAATTTTACACAAACAAAAAATGATATTTATTGCCACAAGGTTAATTGCTCCGCCGGTGCCCAATGCCTCTCCCAGACCTCCTCCTCCTTTCAGAATTGGGTTGACATTCTCTCGCACAGGACACTCACGAATAATACATTATAATCGCGCACGAACTAATTATTAAAAAAAATCTTTCGCGTTGAACTAGAATTCCATCGAATGTATTTTGTGAAAAGTCCATTAGTCCGATAACTTGAACGGCACTCCCGAAGCAAGCGCGCGACGCGACGAACGCGGTTCACTTTCAATTAAATCGGCGACGAAGGTACGTTAGCTTCCCCGTTGGATTTTTACATGAGGAGAACGATTTTACTCAGGTATCTAAAAATTTACCTAGATATATCATTCAGATAGATCCGAAAATTTTTAGATACTTGAAAAAAACCGTTCTTTTCGTGTACATCTTCCGGATACTGAGCCCTCTCACCACGTCAAGATCGTACCCGAGAGAGGGAAGATATCATCTGAAAAATATAACACAGCTATTACCTATATTATGCAATTATCGGTTAACTTTTAGAAATAAATATCGAACTCACGTTAATTTGTCATCATTGCGAAATAAATTCAGAGCAGAATAAAAGAATTCAATCTCTATTATTATATATGTCTACATATAAGGTATGATCAGAGCCGATGGAATGGGCTGGAGATAAATAAAAAAGAGGAACATTTCTTTTATTACCGGTAAATTCCAAAGTTACGCTTAATTTTTTATACGGATTGTATAACGAAAGATATACGAAAACGGAAAATTAATTAAATTATTAATTACACAAACTATATTAGTTCTGACAGTAGAAATAGCATGAATTGCATTATTTGCATGAGAGTATTATATTAGCGTTGCTTATGACTCGTGTGATATCGTTCGTAGCATAATCGAGAATTATACTCAAACGAGAAAAAAAATTTACTTTAAACGAAAATAATTGTCGTACCGTAATTATCGCGAAATAGTAAATTCTGTTCCATCGTGTTTTGATTCCAAATGAATGAACCGTACGAAATATCTATTCCATGATGTATGATTATCATCTCGATCCTTTTATGAATAATTAATTGTGCGAGCTAATAATCATACCAATACTATGAATATTCATAAGCTACAACGTTTCATATTATCTAGCATTTGTCGTAATTATATTTCAAAAAGAAATGGGAAGAAGACACGCGGCTACCTGCCTGTATGAGCTACGGTAATGAAATGATGACTGTGTAGTGACGCGTAAACATGACGTCCGTTCGCCCTTTCGCGTCAAAGCAACCCCAAGGCCGCGCGCCAGCCACCTAACCATCGAAATATTAACGTATTTTACGAAATAAGTAAAACAACATATCCTTTACATTTTTAACCCTTACCGTACTAATATGGATAACTACACTGTTAGAAATGTAACCACGAGCTTCCTTTACGTGTAAATGAAACTCGTGGTTATATGAATGAAATTAAAAGTAATGAATAATTTAACTGAAAATTAAGTTACAGTAGTTACTTAAATGTAATGAACGTGTACGAGTACATTAAATTTATAATATTTAATGTACTTTTCATAAAATTTTATAAAAAGTACATTAAATTTCATAAATTTTCATGAAAAATACATTAAATTTCATATACATGTACACAAATATACATTTTTCAGTTATAAATACATTAAATTTAATGTAACGTCATGAAATTAAGTTCAAATCGTGTAACTTAAAAGTATATTAAATTTCATGACATTTTTAACAGTGTAGTGACCGAGCGATTCCTGTTCGTGTAAGTTTCTTTGAGTCTTTCGATAATTATAAATTATACTACATTTGATTATTTTCCAAAAGAAAGAGTCACTATTTATTCTAGAAAGTTGAATGTATGTTGGTGAATTTTTAGAGATTTTTTGAATTATTTTGAAGAGGTGAAAAAACGAAGAGATTTGAAGTGACCCTTGATGGTATGGATGAGGCACCAAATTGTAGATGGTACGGTAAGGGTTAATATACTCCGAAGAATAGGCTTTATTGCACGGTTTTTGCTCTACTTCTTACATTCGTTACGCACTCAGCTCACGAATATTTTAGATATTTCAATTGTGTTACAATAAGCGATTATTAGTTTGTTATGCAAATTTGGCAACAGCGCGAACATATATGCAATGACGTTCACACGTCAAGCGGCCCGTTTTATATTTTTATGCACTTGGCGTTGCGACGCTCGATATAATATTAAAAAAAAAATGACATTCTTCAATTAATTGAAATAAATCGTGCCATTGTGTTACTTCGAAACGTACATATCATGATTATTCATAAAGTTAGCTTTACACAGCAGATGATGAAACGCGTATTTCACTGCGGTGCCTGTTTACCAATTTAATTTCTTTGGAATCAGTCGAGTATTCTACTCGATTTAAAATCGACGGAGCATCCGAGAGAAATTACGACGACGGAGCACGTCGCGACGAACTCGCACGTCCAACATTTATACGTCGGTCCGTGTCCGGATTAATTTAATGAACCGCGATGTTTGCATGCATGCCTACGTGCATTTAATGCCGATTCCGATAGCTAAAAAGAGATAGAAATAAAAAAAATCGTGGCAACGGACGGTTTGTCGATGTATACGCATGCGTGCATAAATATACGCGTGCACACACGAGGTATGTACACACACACACAAACACGGGCGCGCATTCTACTAGCACACGCTCACGGCACTGTCGTGTGGTGATTATCAGATTTATAGTTTGCTCGCGGGCGGAATCGTTCGGGCGAGTAACGTCACATCGTGCGGGGAAAGGGTATTTAGACGTATAGCAGCACGAAACGCGGTGGCGGCAAAATGAAATATTTGCCGATATCGAGTCGTGCGCGCCCACACGGATTTATAAAATATAAATATCCACCCTCTCTCAGCGAACACGAACGCACGTACGCTGATTGAATTAATCATTTCGCTAAATTGTTCGTAAATTGAAGCGCTTATCTGCCTAAGTAATAGACCGTAAATAGCATATCCAAGACTTTATTCAGTTCCAAATCATTTCTCATCATGCATGCTTTTAAAAGGGGGATATCATTGACTAAATAACGAACAATTCGATGAACGTATCGATATGTATCTCCCGAATGAAATATTTCTACGTCGAATGTCAATATTGAGCAAAGTGCAGCACAGATTGTGCGCAGGTCGCGAACATTTTCTCATTATTTCCGCAAGATTGTCGGTTATTCCTTTACGTGACTACTGTTCTCAGAAACGAAAAAAGAAAAGACAGGACCTTCTTATGGGCAAACGCAATTTGCCTCTTACAATCAATCTCGCGAGTCGCCGGAAGGCTTGTTTTCCGGAAGATTGCATGCGACGAACAGCAGCGATGAATTTGCTTTTCGTAGAGACGGCGGATATCACAGTCTGAGTCAACCATTCAGCGGAATAAACACAAGCATAGATATAGAGAAGCAATGAGAATGGAGTGGGAAACGACGTAGAAGAGGAAAATTACAAGAATAAGGGACGAAGGAGAGGGACGAGGACGAGCAAAAGTATGTTCATATGCACGGATCCAATTACCTATTAACTTATATAAATGCATCTAAATGTAGCATCGTTGGCGTCATCTTTATCGGAATTCGTTTTAACAAACTGGAACGCGGTTCGCGTACATACCACCAGACTCGCATGCTAGACTGAGAATTGGACGAAAATTAGGCTGCGTTAATTTCAAGTTAGATTACAAAGCCGTGAAGCGAGGATCCTCCACAATGTGACGCACATTTCCCAGCCGAGAACTATGTCGATCGTAAATACTATTAGTCTTGTTATTACCATTCTTGTGTTCGTTAATGCGATTAAGATTCTTCAATGCGAAAGAGAGAAATGTGCGGAATAAGATGAAAACAGAACGCAAATTTCATTCATCCGATTTCCGAATTAAAACGCACGTTATAAAAAGAGGGTAATGACCAATAAACGAGCAAATAATGGATGTTTTATTGAAAAATATTTATGTAATTTATTCAAACCATAAAATATAGAGAGTGCAACAATAAGTATTCGTAAAAGGAAAATTTTTATTAAAAAAGTCTTACTTATAGAAAATAAACATTAATTAGCAATTTTATACAATAAATACGTCCTTTTTTTAATATAAACAAACGAGCTTTGCGTGTGTTCTGATTTTATTTAAAAGTTAAATTTCTCAACTGTACGAATATTTTTTATGCATCCAAATAATACCATTTTTTATCCAATATTTATATTTTTTGACTGTATATTTGAGAAACTCAATTAATACTAGAAATTTAACTGCCTATTACGGTCGGAGCTGGATCTTCGTTGCTTTTTAATAACTCAATCTTGAATTACTAATATACTGTATACTATATATGTACTTGCATACTCGTATATACCATGTTGTAGTCTTTTTCTAACTGCGCACCGAATTGTTTTTCCGGACTAAATAAACACAATTAAAACTACTCTAGTAATCGCGAATTAAATTGACAAGTAATTTAATAATTTGATGCTACCATCAAGCATCATATATTATAAAGATGTTAATATATAAAAACTGTTGATAAATTTATTTCATTTATTTAGTCCGGAAAAACAATTCGGCGCGCAGTTAGAAAAAGACTACAATATGGTATATATGCAAATACATATATAGTATATATTAGTAATTCAAGATTGAATTATTAAAAAGCAACGAAGATCCAGCTCTGACCGTAATAGGCAGTTAAATTTCTAGTACCATTTTTTATTTTTAATTACTTTTGAGGTAATATACTTCATTTAATTACTACACATCTTTTTGGCATATATAATTTCGAAAAATGTACAGTTTATTTTATTATTTATTATTATGAATAAATTGCTAATTACTCAGCAAAAAAAAACCGTCAATTAGTCGAATCGATGTCGAATTGGTATCGATATCATCATATCGATATCGATTCGACATGAACTTGATGAGTCATTTCTCGCTGTGGATAACGTTTACTTTTTTAAAATATATTTTCTCTGTACTGAAAAAACGTTTCAACTTTACTTAGTCTTCATCAGTTAAAAAAAAACATTTTAATTACAACTATTTCATTAGTATAATAATGTAAACTTTCACAACCTAATTGGAAAAAAATGTAATCTAAAAATTAATTGACAGCATATTTCATACTAAACAAAAAACAGTATACATGAATAAATTAAGGATATTATCGAGAAGTAATGTCAAATTCCAACTCTATAGAAATCAAAGCCTTAAACGGTCTAGCTGGATCTTAATGCTTGTAAAATTCTTATGTGAATTTATATACTACGTATGTAGTCCCACAGAAACGCGCGCCGAAAAATTTTCGATCTTGAAACGCTAACTCTACTAAACTACCGCAGTAATATCACGAGTTAAATTGACTAGCAATTTAACAAATTTTTGATGCTTATTCGCATCTTCGAAACGATCTTAATAATGATGAATAACATATTAAAATCTGTAAATAATTAATTCTTATAGGATTAATTGTTAGAATGTAAAATCATACGTAAGAAAATGTATATAATTGTAATATCGAACAAAGCGAATATATGTTGTGAGATAGGTTAGATTATGTATGGAAGTATTGTTGTAAGTCTGTTTTATGCATTATTGGTTGAATATTGAGAATGGTCTGATGACAGACCGAAACGTTTATTTATCAGTAATTATTTATCAGTAAGATGAGTGAAATATAAATAATTTTTTAATAAGAATTCGCTATTTCAATCCTGCGCACGTGGAAAAAGCCATCTAAAACCGAATTTTATCTTTTAAATCGATCCACGGTTTATTATTTATTATTTAATTAATTCTTATTGCGAAAAATATTACCTCGGCCGGAAGTCGAACCCGGATCTGTTGCATACCGTGCGAGCGTCCTAAGCCTTTAGACTACCGAGGCCTTAGTAATATTCTTCGCAATAATTGGCATATGAAGGAACAATGTCTCTTTAGGCGACGTAAATAAATAATATAATATATTGTAGGACCGTACATGTGATAACACAAACTATAGAAATTGAAGCCTTAAACGGTCTAGCTGGATCTTAATGCTTGTATACAAGCATTAATATAATATATTATATTAATGTCAAATTGTTAGACATCAATTCACAATAATTATAGATATGACAATATTCATCTCGTCTTCACGAGCTTTTCCAGTTTTCTTCGTGATCATTGTTGTAAAATCTAATTATTTAAACAAATTCATCGATCCGAAGCGAGAATCTAATTATGTCCGAAATTGAAGAAGTTCAAAGGCATTGTTGAGAATGTTAAGTCATAAATTAAAAATTATTAAATCGAAAGACAAAAGGGCTACGAGCCTAAGATTAATCGTTATAAATTAAAATTTGAAACCGTTAATAAATAAACATGTCATTTAATTAAAATACAAAACTTTAATTTGCCGGCAATAAACAACAAAACAAAAACAAATGTTTCGATACCTGTTGGATCATTACTAATGTTAACAAACAAAATTATTACAAAGAGAAGATAAATAAAAATTATAATTCGCTCTCAATCGTAGTATTAATGTTATCAAATCTCAAATCTCGCTCAGCAAGCAGTAAATATTGTAATAAGAATGATCGCAGTATCAAAAATCTCGCTCAGAGTATGCAGTAAAAAATTGTAATAAGAATGTGTAGTCGGAAACAATATGTTCCTCTGGTTATGTATATAGACAACGTAATTGTTTCTGTTAAAGAGTACAAATATAATGTAAAAATGTAATATAAATAAGTAATCAGTAATACGTTTTATTACTGATGTAAACATTGATAATGTTCCAACAGGGATCGGAACGTTTGTATTTGTTTTGTTGTTTATTGTCGGCAAATTAAAGTTTTATATTTTAACTAAATGACATGTTTATTTATTAACGGTTTCAAGTTTTATTTTATAACGATTAATCTTAGGCTCGTATAGCCCTTTTTTCTTTCGGTTTTTTAAATTTATTGAGCCTTATTACTGTTATAGTTAAATTATTAAATGTTTTTTAAAAAACTGATAAAGACTAAATAGAGTGGAAATATTTTTTTATATTATATATTTTATTGGTGCTGAATAAATAATATTAATATTTGCTTTAGTAAAACATCCATTATTTTCACGTTTATTGGCCAGTACTCTCTTTTTTATGATATTGCATAATCGCAGGCGTTATACTACTTTAATTGATTTAAAATGCATGTATATGTTTGTTCATGTTCTTAAAAATTTTTCTCCTAAACTCTTTTTTCGTAAGGTACACCTGACACGTGTTGTATTTTCATTTTCTCGGACATATTGCAGTTGTAACGATGTAAATATTTTCGTGCTGGAAACGTTTCGCCAGAGCAACCTTCGTAAGCTAATTTCGCGCAAGTCACGAGATTTCGTGGAAATTTACTAGATTAATTTAAGTATTACGTCGCAACGTCTGCGGCTCACGGGGAAAAGAAGGGCATTGTCCTTGCTAGGAACAGTAAAGTTACTCCGGAAACGAAGAAACGGGCTAAGGAAAGAAGAACAGTAACGGAGACAAGAAAACTCCATTACGTTATGAAGCTGCCTTGTTTCATAGAACGATATGTCTGCCACACCAAAGCCACGTCTACGCATTGTTGTCGTACACTAATTATCCATGCTCGATTTTACTTTTATCGCGTTAAGAAAAATTAAACCTATATATAAAAGACACTTGTTCTTTCAACGAGGCTATTGATCAGCTTTCGACGGATATGAAATCAATCTTGCAAATTATAGAAGAAATGTAGTACGTTCTGGTTTATGATGAAGCTTGAAAATTGCATACTAAAATTAACGTGCTATTACGAAATGGTACTCGGCTCATGAGACTCGTGAAGCGTTACAAACTTGGTCTGCACGAGCTCAATTACGCTGATGAATTACGCATACCCATCCTCCGGTGCGCACTCGAGAACGAATTCATCTTCGTCATACTCGTTGGCATACGTATCTGCTGGATAAAGTGGCATTTTGCTAGGTAACGCAGCTCGAAAATTTCTCTGCTCAATAAAACGGCAGGCATTGTACACGTGTTGTGCATCTCAATTATATTCTGAAAACGCGGAATCATCTTTTAGCGATCTTACAATGTCTCATCAAAGTAATAAACTAATTACAAAAGCCGAATTATCCTTATTTGCAATGCAAACCTTTTCACATTTCTACGATTTTAATTATATGCATTTCTGATGCTTCTAATAATTTTGCGAACAAGACGGAAGCTTTGTACTTCGCTCGTGGCGCAAACTTTTCGTGCCATCTTTCCACATTGACCGCGCATTGCTCTGAATAATTTAAGGACAAACCGGTAACGGTAGAATATATTTCCGGCAACTTCTCGATATTTTCTTACGGCTTTCATCGGTTCTAATTGAAACTGACAATCTGAGTCTTTTATTAGGCGAAACAAAGAGCACCGGTGCCCCAAAGTTGCGAGGCACAGAATTCATTGTAGAACAACGGTTGTAACGGTAAAAAGCCTGATGAGAAATTCCGGAATAGAAACGATCGACTTTACTGCGGAAGAGTCGCCAGCCTCGGAAAAATTGTGCTAAATAAAAGCGACGCGTGAGCGCACGAAGAAATACACGGAAAAGAGTTTTAGCACCGCTGCCGCTGGCAATACCCAATATCCGCTTTGACGCCAGGGTGCCACGATGATCGTGTCCCGCATCGTTGTCGTGAGATGCATCGATTTTTGCAACCAGAGGAAACTCCACGGAATTTCGTAATACGCCGCGCGCGTGAAAATTTCAACGCCGCCGCTGCTCTTGCCATAAAAATTGCTCTTGCCAGGTGTGTCCAACTTTGCATTATGACTAAAACGGAAATTTTCATACTGTCGAGGAGCCAAAGTGCACGAAGTCGGCATGTCGCGCTTGCTCCTTCCTCTCCTTTTTCTATCCACTTTTTTTCCCAGAGGAAAATAGAAACATATTAAGAACTTGTTTAGAAATTGCCGCGTGTGTCCGCGACAAATATACTCTACGTTAACTGTGCGAAGCGAGAAAAGTAAGCTGATACTTGGAAATACACTGTCGTTAAATTGTGACATAAACTTTCTGACGGAAAGTTTATGCCACATTACCAACCAGTTACATTTCGCGATAAAATAACTCCACAATTACAAAACGTTGTCTACAAAAACGAAAACGACAACACCCTGTTTGTAAGTAAATAAAATCAAAAGTTTGAAATATATGCTACCGGCAGAGTGTACGAAACAAATGCTCAAACTTCGCGTTGATGTACGATACTTTCTGTTTCAGAGATCGGAATGAAATTTTTAACGAAACGCAAAATCGATATATAATTAATGTTAAGAATATACCATGTAGAATATTTAATTATTAAAATGAAATATACATTAGTAGCGAAAGAACAAAAGAGAATATTTTTCATGAAATAATTTTTTACTTTTGAGTTCCTTTGAATAGAAAAGCTTTTTTACGTATGCAATTGTTTCCTTTTATCAACTCAATTTTTCAATTATAAATTAACGATTGAAATATATATATATATATATTAAACAGTTCATAAAAATAATGTATAAAAATATATTATGATTTTGACAAGTCAATTAAATAATAACTCAATTAACTGATATTTCTCGTTTTTAGCATAACTCTTTCACGTAAATATAATGCAGTCTAGTCATGTTACTAATTAAATTATATAAGACATTTCACAATCATGTAATATTTTAATAATATATTTCAGAAATAATTAAAGTGTCGAAAATTCTGATCGAAATGAGCGATGTACTGTAATTAGTGTAATAAACGCTAAACGATGAAGGATTTAAATTACTGATGTATAAACGATGAGTTTACGTGTCGCGGTGAATAAATATTAAAATACAAAGTCAATTATGCCAGGTATTTACTAATTAAAAGCATTGCGGTGCTCGATTTAAAGTCCGTTTCATAAAAATAATGCTTCGTTAATAACCGAATAATTAAAAAATGTCGATAATTACCTAATTAGTCCGTTATCGCCAGATGCTTTCTAGACCTTTTTTTGTGCTTGAAGTCTTTTTTGAATTCGTACAATATAACATTGGCGAAAACATGATTAATTCAATCGCGCATATTCGTGATAAAAATAAAACACTATGATTGCGTAATATTTTGCGCGGCACTTTTAACTTTAATCGTAGACGATGCGTGCTTAATTGCATTCCGAAGAAAAAATAACACCCGGAGAAAATATGCATTAAGTTGTGATCTCTCAATATGCGCGATACTTTGTAAAAAAACAAATCACCGTTGACGCTGAATTTGACTAGTTTCACCGTGCGAATGATAACAAAAGCGAGTATGTTTACAAAGTATGCCGCACCGTACGCTGCAAAAATACAAACGCCAAATGCAGAATGTCAACAAAGCAATATTTAACGCGCTAAAATAACGTCTACCGAATATATTTTTTTGCATTTCTAGTTAATTATTAATAAACGAATGATGCATTACAGTTTTCCACTATTTAAATCTTTCGATTTAGTAATTCAAATTTTATTTCGTTTTGAAACTAAAGATGAATAAATTTTAACACAGTAGATTAAAAATACGATGCGAGACATAGATTCAAACGCGAAATGTATATGCAAATGTATTCGTTAAACAGGGGAAATATTTTTTTTAATCTTATTTGTTATTAAAATAGACATTAATTAGCAATTTATTAACAAAAAAGAAAATAGATTATATATTTCTCAAAATGATTTTACCTAAAAATATGTGTAATTAAAATATATTATCTTAATAATAATAAAAAATTATATTAGAGACATACAAAAAGTACAGTTGAGAAATTTAACTTCTAAGATCACGGTTATTTTCGTGAAGTTTTTTTTTAGTTAGGACAGAATATACTCATTGTTAATGAATATTTATAATACAAATAAAGCTGTTTTTATAAAAATTTTTTCAGTACGAATACTTTTTGCATTCACGGTATATTCAAATATTGCTGAGAAAATAAACTGTTACTCGTAAACATCACATATAGGATATCCAATGGGTACAAAATAAAATATCTTTTAGAGAATATTAGGCAGTTTTATTTACATTTGGAATGAAAATGATTGAAAATATTTTTATTATTTAATAAACATTAAATGCTTTTCAATAAAAGAGATGTTAAAATTTTTTTAAATTTTCGAATGATATATTATCAAGATTGGCAATATTTACAAATTTTATAAACATTAATTAAATGATAAAAATATTTCCGATCTCTCTTCTTCATATATAAATAAAACTATCAAATATCCTTTACTAAAAAATATTTTATTTTTCCTAAATACATTAAAAAATGATAGCTAATTAGTTCCAACAACTTTATGGGGCAGCCTGTAATTCTTTATCATTTCAATTTTGACTTCAAGTCTTTTAAATAAATAAGTCCCATAATACATCTCTTGCGATAAGTAGTCGTATTGCTATACGCTTATAAATCGTGAGAATTAAGCACGTGACGAGAATTGCTAGAAAATTATGTCCGTATAAAAAATGATTGTTTTCTCACAGTACTTATCGCGCGACGGTCTCTCGATAGGATAATAATGTGACAATATACAGAGTGCTCTGTGCCGCAACCTATCTGCTTGCGTGCCGCAACACGTTTATATTCGTAAATCTTTTACAAAATTTTTCTCGATAAACAATATCTACCTTAATAAAATACCTTAATAAATTGATTCTGCTATCTGCTTACTTTATAACTCATTTACTTTAGACTTAAGACACTTTCAAATTTTCAATCCACAATTAAAGTATTATAATCCTACTGCGAACAGATTTTTATATCTATGTATATCGATCTTATCACATTCTTCCCTTCTTTCTAAGAATCCCCATCGATTATTATTTTCGGTATTAGAAGCGATATTAGTCACTGTTTTTTACTAAAATTGTACCCTTTTCCATTTGAGTGAAGATCCCTCTCGATCTGCAGTAGTTAATCTCTCACTCGATCTCTCAGAGTTGTATGTTGTAGCAAACATACCTTCACTTTGTACGACTTGCTCTGAATAAAGTTTGTACGAGGACAGTTGTCTACTCCTCTTCATTAAAATATCATGTTGCATGTTATATTAAAATAAAGATCTACGATTTTTGCGAAACGTAAAAATACCATATATACGATTATTACAATTTCAATAACGAAAGACATCGAAAGAAAACGAAGTAAATCAGATTTGGAATTAGATTTGTAAGTTGGAAGATCCATAAACGACGAATGGGGCAATCGTTGAAAAACTTTTCAAATTAAGATAATATGTGTGCGCAGACTAGAATATTGTACGATCTAACTTAAACCATCAATTTCCGTAATGTTAGACCTGCGTCGAATGTGTGTATTTCTATATATACATAGCTCTAGATATTTCTTCATCGATAAAAAGTTTGGTTTGTAGCAACAATAATGTACTTAATATAAGAAATCCGGTACGTAAGCAGAAATCAGTTATTCGATACGTTTGGAAATCCAGTGCGTTTGGCGTTCCCGTCTACACTTTGCTGGTGAGAGTTTTGGGGGGACGGAGCTATATATTCTATTCCTATGAAGTTCTGCACACTTGATTCTAGAGAAATTGGACACTCAATGGCATATCGACGAGGAAGAAAGGAGAGAGAAAGAGAAAGAGAAAGAGCACCGGTCACCACGCGGCCAATTCCGTTCCGCCCCAGATCATCGTGACTTTCGTACGGACGCGCGTAGACCGACCTAATTTCGCACGCTCCGGGAAAACGACCGTTCGTGGCCAATTCCTCGAACGACCAGCACTGCATCACAGACTACTGGTAATATCGCTTTCGATGGTGGAAACGCCGTTCGATTACCCTCGTCTTCGACGAGGAACGACGCGGTACAAATCCTCCGTTGGATGGTGTGAGGCGGAAATGGTCGTACGTGTGGCGGACTCGTGCGAACAGCATTCAGGTTTCAGAGCTGGGGATCGCCTTAATGCCGTCGGAGAAGCACCCACTGATACCCTATTAGCCCGATTTCTTATCCGAATCTCCGTCCTGAGCATCGCACAAGGAAGAACGTATAGTGCATCACCTTGGTGCTTTTTTACGAAAACGGACGAGCTTACAGTCCGCGCGGCGAGGAACCGGAACTACTCGCGAATCTGATTCACAACTTCCGCTAAATGTTTACTCGCACTGAATCCGAGTTGCTGTTCCCTTTTCGTCGGTTCTCTACAAGTCGCGATAAACAAATAAATGCCAGTGTTCTTTGTCATCCGTTTCTTATTTATACGTTCCACGACTTTACGTAAATACAGAAATATTGTTTGTGAGAGACAAAATGTTAATTATTTTCAAATTACGAAGAACAACAAAAAGAACTTGAGCTTCTGCGATTGCAAAGTGCAAGAAATGAGATACATTCACCCTAGTAAACTTCATTCATCTTATTAATATAAATATAAAACTCAGGCAAATAAGAGCTAGAACACAGTTATTATTTGTGTGTGATTATGACAAAATTCTTTTCTTCTTTAATTCATACAAGTCAAGAACAAAAAATCAAAGTTTATTATTTGCCATCAGGGTGTCACCATCTTTAAGATAAAAAACTCTTAAAATTCACAATCAATATAAAAATGTGTATTTAATAAAATTGAATTCATTCATCTTAGTAAATAAAAGAAATTAAAATAAGAATAGCTACGAGCCAAAACAAACAAATTTTAATATACTCGTACATATAATAACGTTGACATTAAACATAAAAATAAAACAAAATAAAAATATATGCCTACCTAAAACTAACGTTTCGACCACCTTCGGGTCATTATCAAAGTTCTAAACTAAATTGTATATAAATATCCGTTGACTAAAATAGACTCACATAAATAAGTAATCATAAAAGCAAAATACCGAAAAATTAATTAAACATAGATCTTCGCTGTTTAGGGCTTGATATCAAATATAGTCAACAGAAGATAGATCACGGATTTGCGCCAAACAGTCAGATATCGCTGAGTATTCAATGACGAATATATGTAGTTGTCGAACATTAAATCCAAGATATACCTCATGATTCGATGACAATGGATATTGACAAAATATAACAAAATCGTTGATAACGCCATTAAGTAAGCCAAATTGATAAGTCCATTCTCACAATAGGATAATCCAGATTCTACAGTATAAATTAAAAACTATAAAAATAAATGTATATAGCATTTCGTTACCAACAAAGTATGTAAAATATATAATCTGTGTTAGAGACCCTCTAATCAGAGTCGTGACACGAAGAACAGAGACTCTAGTTAGAGACACTCATCTTTTACGGTCTCTTTATATTAAAAGTCTCTAGTTTCAGCAAAATCACAAGAAAGAGAGAGGAATATGTTGTGTCTCTTTCTAACCTTCAAAGTTCTTGTGTGAGTCATGATCCCGTAAGATACGTCTCTCTATAGTACGACTTTTAGAACATTATTAAAAATTATTGCAAAATGGTTGAGTGTGCAGCCCCATTTTGCAATAATTCTGCAGCCAAAGGCTACATAATGAAAATGTTTCCGCGTGATGTTGAACGTCGAGCATTATGGGCGACAAATGTTGGAGAAAATGTGCGTTCAGGGAGATGCTATTAACGCTATTTCTGTCATTCTATGCTTATTTTGGTGGGAAAAATTGATTCTTTACTCCATTTTGCAATAATTCTGCAGCCAAAGGCTACATAATGAAAATGTTTCCGCGTGATGTTGAACATCGAGCATTATGGGCGACAAATGTTGGAGAAAATGTACGTTCAGGGAGATGCTATTAACGCTATTTCTGTGATTCTATGCTTATTTTGGTGGGAAAAATTGATTCTTTACAAAATAGATTAGTTTGCAAACGATTTTTAACGTATCGATACGCACATCGCCTATTCCTACAATGGCTACGTTCGGAAACGTCGCTCGGATGCCTCCGATGCCTCGGATTTATCATCCGTCCTTGTTTAACATTAAATGTTAAATAAGAACAAATGATGAATCCAAGGCATCCGAGCGACGTTCCCGAACGCAGCCAATATTGACATTCGAATATTGGCGGAAATTGCTGAAAAATAACGAATCAATCAAAATTGGCTGTTCTCGTGTCTCGACTCTGATTAGAGGGTCTCTAATCTGTGTGTAGTATTAAATTTAAAAATAAAATAAAAAAAATTTTTTACATGAAAAATAACGAACCAATCAAAATTGGCTGTTCTCGTGTCGCGACTCTGATTAGAGGGTCTCTAATCTGTGTGTAGTATCAAATTCAAAAATAAAATTAAAAAAATTTTTTACGAAACAGTGTAACAGTACAGAACAATAAAGCGAAATGTATAAAAAGTTAAAATTATCTAAATGTGTCACATCGTAAAGTAAATAAAACAAAACATCTTAGTAAACTTCACACGTGTATACATATAAAAAAAACTTTTATTACACAATTCGAATCCAAGTTATCGATTGAGCCTGCTCAAAACTTGATCAGTTCAGCCGTTATTTGAGATCCGATAATCTCGGGTGCTCGCAACTTGACTGCTTGTACAAAGGAATACAGACCGGTCTCAATAAGAGTCATCATAATGTTATATGCATATACATATGTATATAAAAATCGAGCACTTGACACCCGAAACACTATCGTGTCTCCTGATTGTATCTTTAACCTTGGTTCCTGTTAATCTATTCGTTTGATCTATTCTATTTGAGTCAAAATGTAATTAATTTTCTTACTAATATATTATTTAAAAACTTTTTTCTCTGATATTTAATGACTTTGCTATTTTAATGTAAGATCTTTTTTTTGTAAACATTTTTTTATCTTTTCAATTGTAAATAAGAAAAAACGGTCAAAGTTAGATGTTGAAATAATCATTTTACATACAACTGCAAATTCTTTACGATACTTTCCGAACATGCAAGATCTTATTCTGAGATAAATCTCGCTTGCAGCCATCTCGAGATAATAAGTAAATTTTTACTAACTTTAAAAATGTCGTTATTAGCCGCAACAATTATCGTAATAAACGCAACGATCGCAACAAAAGAACTAAAACATTTCATCATTGTCATAGCTTGACTCTTTATTTTCAAATTATTTGCTGAAATGTTTAGTGAATGTCATTTTTGCTTGTCTCATATATACGGGTCTTACATATACATATATATGTATATATAAGATCTAGCAAGTTCAGTTCTGTCTCCTCGAATCTCTACCTTTGATATACCCTTAACCTCTCATCTCTAGATTATTTACGCGCACACCTCTGTTCTCGGAGGTCGGGGAGCAACACGGGTACCAGAAATAGTACTTTCGGAACTTGGAGAACTTCTGACGGAAACCACCACGGACGCAGTAGAGCGGAAATTTATGGATTTTGTTTGGTACCTTCGTTCCTGGCAGGGCCGCACTTTGATTTACGATCGAACTACGGTACGATATCGGAGACACGACGACGCGCACATCGTCGGAGAACGAAGGGCAGAACGGATGCAGAGAGAGAAAGAGAGAGGAAGGAACGAGATGGCAGAGAAACGTAGTTGGTGTGCAATCACTTTAGCCGTTTCGCATTTCGATCTGACCGTCTCTCCTTTCTCTTTCTTTTCCTTCCCCCCCCCCCCCCTCTATCTTTCTCCCTTTCTCTCTATTCTCGAGATCACGCTGCCGCGTGTCGATTTTTCGTCGCGCCTCGAGTGCAACCGATACAGTACGGAGACACGTTGCGTCGCCATCACCGGCATCATCTACCACTAGACGAGAGATCGTGAGTCTCGGAAGACCGTGCGTGGAAAGGAGCTTACGGCACGCCCGGCGGGAGACCAATGTGACACGGTGATGCATGAGAAATCCGTTTTGTAATAGAAATCGTTACCACGCGACGTATCGACGCAGTCGCTCGCGGGACTATCCGGAGCTACGTCTACGGATTACCGTTCTCCGGCGAGGAATCTCGCAGCTCAACCTAGAATTTGCAACCGTGCATTGGCGTACATAAGACGCATCACGTTTTTTTTTTGGCGAAAGCTCCGTAATCTTCCAATTTTTACTAGAAAAAGGGAGACTGACTTTCATCTCACAGGAAGATATTTTACATTTTATTTACGCATCGCATACTATGTAGAAAAAATATTGTAATCAAATACAGTTAATTCTATAATACCAAACCATTTTGTTATACAAACGTTATGAATATCTATAATTCGAATATGTGAGATTTTTATTCACACATACACACACACGCGCGCACACGCACACATACACACACGCACACACATTATTGCTTAAATAATTACTGAAATATAACACAGGCCTACAAAATCGAGAGTGTTCAAAGATGATTGAGTACAAGAAGTGATTTCCTATATAATTTTGTGCGCTGAATCCGAATCTGACGGTAGAATTTGTCTATCACGTCAGGTTATCGAAATATTTGAAGTTACAATACCCAAAAACGGCTATTTTGACAAAATGAATGATTTTATTGTGAGGTATCGAAATTTATTCAAATGTTTCAATGAATGGCATCGAATAGTATTAACTTTTAGCTTTAAAAAGAATATTTTCTTTTTATTTTACGATTTTTTTTCGTCGTGATACAAAGCATTGACTTTTCAAGGTTTGTGACACGACACAGCGAAATGGAGCATATGTACATATGGCACACTAGCCAATGCATTAACGTCAATGAAATATTTTATACAAATGTTCTTTGATATTCCCACAACAGAGGATTCCATATTTATTTTAACTCAAATTTTTAAGTTTTTCGATTTTCTATCCACAATATTGGATCCGCCATTTTGAATTTTGAATTTTTGATTTCAGATTCCACTTCAATGGATATCCGTTTGTATAAAATATTCCATTGACATTAATACATTGGCCAGTGTACACGTGCTCATTCCACTGTGTGTCGCGTCGCAAACATTGAAAAGTTAATGTTTTGTATCACAGCGAAAAAAAATCGTGAAACAAAAAGCAAAAATTCTTTTTGAAGTTAAAAGTTAGTACTGTTCGATGCTATCCATGAAAATACTTGAATAAATTTCGATCCCGCACAATAAAATCATAAATTTGAAATAGCCATTTTGGGACAATCTAACCTCAAATATTTCAATAACTTAACGTGATAGGCAAATTCTGCCGTCAAATTTGGATTCAACGCACAAAATTACATAGGAAACCACTCCTTGTTCATAATCATCTGAAACACATCGCAGACCTGTGTAATTTAACTAATTTAACTAACACTATATTTCGAACATGGTAACAAGCTTCATTTCGTTACAACTATCCATTAAATAAAGTAAAAATTAATCAAATTATGATATAATACAAACTTTGCAATAATACACTTCTTCCGATTAATTCGAGATTGCTTTTATAAGATCTAGTCATTAAGATATCCTCTCTCATCAATAGATTATATGTCCCGTTAGCATGATTGGAAACAAGCTAAGCTTCGCGGTTAAGTTGTCTTGTCATTGATGTTCGCTAATGTCGCGTCAGAGAGACTTAATTAAATCGCACACTAACTAACATAATCTGTCTCCGCCTTCCGATCACCGGATAGCGACGGCTGAATTGGGAAAGCTATAGCAACGCCTGGACTGCCAGTTTAAGGTAATTAGTTAATGTTCCATTGCCAACAAATTCTTGCCGCGTGCAATATATATATATATATATATAAAATATACATCTATATAATATAGATACATATATATAATATATATACATATATATAATATATACGACAGTTACTCCACTTTCATCCCTCTACAATCCTGCTGCAGTTAATTTTCAGACGAGGACGCCGCGAGTCCGTTGATAAATCAGACACGAGTATGCATCTAGGTGCAGGATATATAAACATTCGCATGCGACGGTGCTTAATCGATCGACGCTTAATGACTACAATACGTTTCAGCGAGTGCGGAATAGCATAACCCGTTAGTCGTAAATTGAAGAACTAATGTCGTATGTTAGATCGATGCGTACTACTCTTCCTCCCGCAGCGAAAGATCCGGTAAACGATTATTAATGGCGCTGACGATGGAAACGAGTCGTTTCTCAGTGGACGAATCACCAATAAATTTAGAGGAATGTAGGATTCAGTTCCAAGCAAACAAGGGCTTTCAACTCCCTCAGCATGAAGAAGCATTAAGTTAATCAGTGACGTTAAGCTTAGATTACATTATAATGTATATTGTAAGACATAATTAGCATCCAGAGACTCGCAACAGTTTAATTCATATTAACGTTGTCTTATAGTACTAACGATTGTACAAGCGCATAACATCTATTTTAAATGCATCCCACCAAGGTATATATACAGATTCACCAATGTTCAACGTAATATAAGCAGAAACTATATTATATACGTAATAGTATATGAAACGTGACGCATCTACAGCAGGTACATTTGATATTCTAGCGGAGCATCGCATTTGTATCCCTTCCCCATTTATTCTAGCGCGTAACTATCGATCGATATTACGAAGTGTTCATCCAGTGTGAGACGCTTCACGGACCCTGCATCACGTTAAAGGGCGCACTTAATTAGCACCTATAGTGTCCTTCGATGCGTCAAAGCTTACCGTGGCTATTTGATCACACATTTGCGGTATCCACAACAGGTGTGAAACATATATCGATTAACGAATTGATAGGATCATCACTTTAATAGAGGCATGAATAATGTGCACTAATAATCAAAAAACATTTAAATATAAAAATCATTGATTTTGCTCTCCATAAAATAGTCATATAAAATGATAAGAACATTAATGTTAATATCGTATAATCACGTGACGATTTCTCTCTCTCCCTCTCTCTCTCTCTCTCTCATCTTTTCTATTAAAATTGCGTTTTTTTTTTATAAAAGTTACAATTTTATTAGAGAACATCCGCGACTCGAAGCAAAGCAGGGAAAATTGAATCGCTTACGCGAAAAAGCTCGACAAATGGAAAAGATGAGAACTCATCTGCGATGAAGCACGGGACTGCAGCGCTTCGTCAGCACATACCGTATCTCGTGCACGCCTTTCGCTTTTCGATAGATTCTCAAAGAGTGCTAGGCGTCATGGAATGTCAGCTCAAAAGAGACAAGACAAACAGAAGGGCAAGGAAGTTGTCTACGGACAAAGCCGTCCGACGCCGCGTCGGTATGGACTATGTACACGATCGCGGACCGGTCTGACGTACCATTGGAGTGTATCGGAGGCAGAATTTTATCCTACGTGTCATTTTCACTTTTTACCGATTGCAAAATACGGTGTCACGTCGCGCGAGCATCAACCATGACAAAAAGAAACATTCGAAATGACGAATGAACTTGGGAAATTCTTTGTCAGAGTCTCATGTACTGGTAGCGATAACTTTCGCGCGTAAGTTTGCTCGTGATATCTGTACGATATTGGCATTTTTAACATCAAGACTCTAGGATCTCTTTATTGTTGTTCATTTGCAATAACTTGTAATATTTACTTCGAATTTATTCTGTCACAGCGCTAACTCAGTTTAATTAATCCTTAAATGCCTCGATATGATGTATCTGGCTTTCCTTCCAATGTTTTTTTCATTGTTTATAATAATTTTATTAATAAAGATACATTTACTTGATGCTGTTGGCGTTATGTTTCTTAACGTATGGCATTTCGATTGAAAAAAAGTGTTTATAATATATTACTTTTTATAGAAGTATAATTGAATTGGATTGGGTATGGCAAGTGTATTGTTCTCGTATTGTGGCGTTAAAGGGTTATGAATAAAATTCTACTTTTCCAATACAAAGAAAACTTTTGGGATGCCCAATAATAAATTACAAAAGTATATGAAGCGCGAATTCAAAAACTTTATATATAATTCCTAATAAATTTGTTGCTTCGTTGGTTGAATTTGTATATACAGAGAAATCAGAAAAGAATATACGCGGTAAGTTCTTTTTCACTATCGTGTCAGAGAAACGTGATTGTATATCTGAAGAGCGAATAAAGAGGAATTTCATTTCCTCTCGCAAACTCCAGGAAAGAAAAAAATATAATACATACCTGCGTGTATTCAGCAAACAATTTTCCTCGAGTAACTATTAAACGTAAGCATTATTCAGCGGCATCGTAACATTAACAATTTAGACATGCTCTAAAAACGCGAAAAATATATGGAAAAAAAGTAGTTTTGCTGAAGTATCTAAAAATTGAACGAGATAGAGATCTGAAAATAACTTTGTTAGACCATCAAAATAATTGTGAAGGACGCTCAAGCACGTTGAGTAATGCTGCAAAAAGTTTTGACATTCTAGTAACTAGTTTGACTGTTCTGTATAATTATTTTGAAAGTCCAACAAAAATATTTTCAGATTTATATCCGTCTAAATTTTTAAATACTTCAGAAAAACTGTTCTTTTACGAATATCTTCATAATCTCTTTCTATACTTTTTCAAAATTGTTAAAAAGTTTCTAAAATTACTTATGAAAATGCTGCTTTAAGTTAAATACATCCCACTTTTAATAATACTAAAAACTAGTCATACTTCAATTATTTTTTATAACTGTATAAGTATGTTTTGAATTTTATTGACTAAAAATCAAAAGCAACACTGTTAAATGTTCTCACTCAAGTATCGCGAAACAATACGAGCTTCCGAAGATAGGTAGAAATAATATTCTTATCGAATACTGTCTATGTATAATACGGCGTAAGTTTGGCATGCACCATCAGATATAATAATAGGCCAACTTACATAAAACAATTGAAACTCTACCTTTTCTTTAAGTAAGCAGGATTCAAAGAAACGGAGGGAGAAAGCAATTGGGAAAAACGATGTCTGCATCGTGATTTTAATTGGCCGTGACGATAAACGTAGCACTCAGCAAAGTAGGTAATAACGATTAAAAGTCTAATCGGCTGAAAACTTGTTAACTTTCGCGAAACTGCCGGCATGGGATTCCATCTCACACCGAGCGTTAGCTCGCATAATAAAAGATCTTGGAAGCTGAAGAGAAAATCGAGAATATATTCTAAGGCAGAGAGAGATGACTCGAAATCAATCGATCGTAGATTGGCATAACACGGTGGTTCGTTAGAAAAAAAAGTTAATTCAGTTTTCCATAATTACAACTAAATTTCAGTGATTATGCACTAAATACCTAAATATGATTTTATGCCTTTTCCCTTTCCTTTTATGAGATAAATGATTTTTTTTTATACTTAACGTATACACTATTAGACATAAAAAAGCGATAGTAACCCAATCCCTCGAGTTAAATAATATTTTATATTATTTTTAATTTACATATATATATATGTCAAAATATAAATCAATCTATTTCTGTGATTAACTTCGAAATAAATAACGTTCATACCAATACATGCACTTAGTAAATAATAAATTAAATTTGAGTCAAATTTAATACATTCTTAAATTAAATTATTTAATTATTAAATTAAGTTAATGTTATATTGAGTGAAATCAGTAGTAACTTTTAGAAATAATTTAAAATAATTCAAATTGAATATAATTTGACATTTTGGATTTAACAATTATGTATGAAAATACCGAGAAAAATATAGATATTCTTTAAATATTTACACGTTAAAAAAGATCCATTTATGAACTGTAATATCTAGCACGTTATACGAATCCTCTCTCTTTTTCTCCTGATATTTTCCATTCGTATGAATTCAAGTATTACTATGATCTTTTACCGACGATTCGCGCCAAGCATCCGCGAACGTGATACTCCGAAATTCAAGAACATAATCCGAATCCCGGGAGCACAATTTGAGATCCGGCAAACTCGTGTTCGCGCAAGAAAGAACTTGCAGGGGAGGAGGAAAGGACGACTGAGTTTCACGCCCCGGTATAAAATGCTCGCACTTAGCACCTTACGCCGGCGTTTCTGCGATCCGAGAGAACGAGAGAGTCGCGAGAGACGTATCGCATGCACGACGAGAGCTCGAGGTTTTAGCGAACATCTGCCGGGCGAGCTGATTTCCAGCCGACGATAAGACCTCGAAATGTGGCCGAGCCCGAGGCGGCTAGTATAGCCACGCCAAGATTCATTAGTTAACCTCGGTGGCTCAGTATTTTTGCAGACTCATTTCGTAGCGTAGCCCTGCACATAGCCACATATACACGGCATTGCGCCGTTGAAGAATTCGGAAAAATGCGAGGGCAAGAGAGAAAAATAGAGATTGCAACTATTGGTTTGAATATCAAAAGGGGAGTACCGTACTCGTAGAAGCGCACGATAAAAGAACGGTTCTCTTTCACGAGGCGAAATATCGGCATAATATCGACGCGAAAGGCGCGACAATCGTTCGTAAACTTTAAATTGCCGCGTGTTACGCGAGATATCGTAAAGCCGAACGGATAAGCGCGTGACATACGAAATTACATCGTCTAGCAGCGCAAA
Organism: Trachymyrmex cornetzi; assembly: GCF_001594075.2. Taxonomy (NCBI): domain Eukaryota; kingdom Metazoa; phylum Arthropoda; class Insecta; order Hymenoptera; family Formicidae; genus Trachymyrmex; species Trachymyrmex cornetzi. Next base: position 378,478 of record NW_017298586.1, on the reverse strand, counting down.
TCGGTATTTTTGCTACGCTCGAATTTGTATACTTTAAAAATACTGAAAGGTACTTATTCGCGATTTTCCCTGCTATGTCCCTCATGCATAAAAACAAAATCATACCGATTTGTATTTCATAGGAACGTCACATAGTTGAAATCAATCGAACGATGCTAGAATTGACTGGATTTGAGAATTCAGGCTAATCATATTTGATTGCTGTTCATCCATTTTCTCCATTGAGAGCGTCCATTGATACATGTATAATATATAATTTATACAATGTTCGAGAAATACGTGCGCCGATTAACTTTTTAGAAAAATTTCGCCCCAACAAACTTTATCTTTCGATGAACGATATACACAGAAAAATAAAGAGTAATCGAGCGAATACGATTATAATTCTCGAGAGCTACAGAGGGTGTATATCGACGCGTGAGAATAATGGGTGTAGAGTTATCTCACACTTCCTATCCGAAACGGTTCAGTCAGCTGGAATAATGCATGATTAAAACTCGTTCAAAATATAAGGTAGATATATTAGAACTAATGCACTACTGAAACTGCAAAATGATGATTATAGAACTGATAAGGAAAATTTCATCAGACTTTGAAATCGTATCGTCGAGAAAGTTAAATCAACTCTTTGCTTCTGCGAGTTTATATTAAAGATATTTAATTATTAAATATTTAGTGTCAAATACAGAAGAGAAAATTTATCTCTGAAACGCGAAAGAAAAAAAATGTATATATATAGAGATTACTCGATAAATTTGAGATGTTTTAAACATCACGTTTAACGAGACAGTTTGACAAGATCGGTCCAGAAGAAACTCGTGCAAACTGTTCGTCCTAATTTTCGTTAAAAGGCAGTCTCGACAGGAATTTATCGACAGATATATCGCTGAAATTTTATCTCTATAAATCTTCATTATTTTTTACTGCATAATTACTGTAAATGTATATCTTTTTCCAAGAATAGCAGTTTTTTAAAAATAGTTTTATATAGAACGAACGTGCTAAAATATTTAAAATGTAATTGGCTAAATAAATCTGAAAATAATTTTGTTAAACTAAAATAAATATGTAGGACGCTCAAGCTAGTTACCAGAATGTTAAAATTTTTTGTAGAATGGTTCGTTTTGCTTAATCATTTTATATAATTTTGGCGGTCCAACAAAATCATTTTCAGATGCGTGTACACTGTTAGAAATAAAATGTTAATTTTAACTTAAAGACGTGTTTAAATTAAAAAATTAACATTTTATTTTTAATGTGTATTTAGCTAAATTCTTACATGCTACAGCAAGATCGTTCTTTCCATGTAGAATCTGAATTCTACACGAGAGAACGGTTTTATTGAAGTACACACTTCAAAATTTAATTAAATACAGGTCTGAAAATAATTTTGTTAAATCATCAAAATAATTATGTAAGACACTTAAACTGATTAGGAGAATACCGAAACTTCTTGCAACTCATTCTAACCAAACTTGAGTGTTCTACAGAATTACTATTTTCAGAGAATAAATTATTTTTCTCTATCTAATCAAAATTTTTGATACTTTAGATACAAAACAGTTTTTCCTGTCTACACTGAAAATGAATTGTTTATTTAATTAAATTAATTTAGTTGATCTCTATATTTCTTTCCACGAAGAAAATGTATGTATTTAAGTTAAACATAAAAATATAGCGCTCATAACTTTATATGTCTGTCCAGCTATTATTATTTTCGCAGTCGTCGGGTTTAGTTAACTTTAATGATATGTACAATTATAAAACGATGGGAGTGGTGATGGGATTTTTAAAATTATATTATATACAAACTTATCTTTTTAAAAAAAGATAAAAAAGGTGCTAAGAGTGTGTATGCTGTTCGAAAAATATATTTAACTTAAATACATACATTCTTTGATAAAAGAAATAAAGAAAACTGAATTAATTTAGTCGAATAAACATTTTTCTTTTAGGAATAGATATATATACGTTTAATAAATATACATTTTCAAAGCCGCTGGTGGTTATCGATAAAAAAGATGCTGTAGTTGATGGAATCAATTCCTTTTTTACGCTAATTAAACCGTTGTAAAAAGCCGCGCGAAGAAGTAGCGTGTCACGTGCACATAGAGACGCGCGCACACATTCACACACGTATACATACGTGTGCACGGAAGCTCGACCGGAGCGCCGAGCTCGAGTTCGCGTATGCGATAAACTCACCTACGCGTTTCTACGTGACATAACATACGAGTGCAAGAGAACGATCCGTCGTCCGTCCAACGCCTACGACTCCCCTTCGCATTTGCGACAGCCGCAATCGGCTCGCCGCGAGTGCAAGAGCGTAGTACATCAATATATGAGGATCGCGAGGTGATGCGTTTGGGCGCGACCGCGTGCCGAGTTTCGCGTGCGGCGCATGCGCGCGCATTCCGCTTACTCTCTCTCTCTCTCTCTAATCGAGAGGGCATCGCGTGGCAAGTCTTCATAGTGACAACGAAGAAGCTTCTTCTCTCCGTTTCACCAGTGCACCTCGCACGTAGTACTCTCGCTCGTGTACGTCTTTGTCGCGCCGCTGGATGCATTCGTTCTCTCGGAGAGCACCCAGCTCTCTCTCTCTCTCGCTCACCTGCGCCATCCTTGTCAGGTCATCCGCGCGCGCCGCAGCTCTCTCGCTTCAACACGAGTCGCAGTCTCCGTCCCGCTAAGCTCGTCACCTGCTCTCGCTCTCGCCGAGGCTCGCGCATCTTCGTCTTTCTCACACATCGCTCTACCGCGCACTACCGCTCTTTCGTTCGTCCCGCTCGCGCGACGGTTACAACAACGGATCTCTTTGTCCTACGCTCGTACTCTTTCGCTACTATGGCCTCTGCGGGGAATGGTGGAGACTGGAGTCACGGAAGAAGTCGGGTGGTGGGGGAAGCCGGGTGGGTAGCCGAGTGGGAGCGAGCACGGCCGAAGCGAAGGGAAGAACAGGAGGAGAGGGGAAAACGGCTGGCGGGCTAGTGGGGGAAAGGCAGCGTGTGGCGTAGCGGGGTGATCAGGGGGTGATGGCCGCGGCGAGAGGGAGAGAGAGAGGGAGAGAGAAAGAGAGAACGAAGGAGCGAGCGCGAGAGGGGCGGACGACCCCTCTAGCCGCTAGCCGGGCGATGCCACTCAACTGAATCCCCGCTCCGTTCTCGGGTTCTCGCGGCAGTCTGACGCCGGTCGCGCAGTCAGCATGGCTGGATTTTCACGCAGTTTTTCGCCGGTCCTCCCGTGCTGAGGGCCTCGGAGTAAACTACTCGAGTAACGTCGCACTCGCTCGCCGTCGTGCGTGGCGTCGATCTCGCGCCAACTCCGTCACGTCGCGCTACGTCTCCCTTCCCGTCGCGCGTAGTGCCCTGTCCAACTTACACGTTTGACCAGGAACGAGAAGCCCGAGAAAGGACGCCAGATGCTTGAACCTAACCTCCAAGCGCGAAGACCGCCCCGAGGGATCACGCTCGCGGCCGCGACTCGCGTCCAACGTGGCTTCCGTCCCGCCGATTTTATTACGCCGTGCTAAACCCACAGGGATCCAAACGATCTCTCGCAATCGATTCCCCGTCTATGCGATATTCCCCGCAACGCGTCGAGTGAAACTGAGAGAACAGAAATGAGCGGTGAGAAGTTCCGCGCGTCTTCATTACGAAACTCTCCGGGAGGCATCTCGATTGTGTCGTGTGGTGATTAACGGCGAGAGGGGCGAAGGAGAGGCAGCCGCGCGGTGCAGCAAATGACAGTGCAGTGAGAGAAGGGCCCAGCGATTCGTGGACAGAGAAAGAAAGGTTCTCCGTTCCGGGCATCAGGCAGTAAATTTTCATCTCGAGGGAAGAAGAAAGAAGATTCTCGGCTCCCTTGGAACCTTCTCGTCGGAGAAAACCGACCGAAATTCTATGGAATTTTCCTAACGGTGAGTAAGGACTATTGTCAACAAACCCGCTCCGAAAATTCAACGTAACAGTTCCGGAAGGGTGATGTATTCACGTTTTGTTTACTGCCGGACCTTTAAACGCGCGTCATTCAATCGAGCGAGACGATAAGGCGCGCGCATAAATAATGATCGCGACATCGATCGTAAACAAACCGCCGTACTTTTCAAACACGTGACGACTGGCGTAGCAAGTGTGCGTGATTGCAGATACGATTATTATTATCAGAACCGATGGCAGATGTTGAGTGCAAGAAATAAATAAGACTATTAGTCCGTTTAATTATCAATAAATATCACGATCTGTATTTTTACTGCGCACCTGCGATCGTCTAGATTTCTGATTTTTTTATCTGAGTCTCAGTTAAACGCTGTTTCGTATTAAATAAATGAAATTTATCGTTAACATGGATCATAATGCATAGCAAACGGCACACAGCGATTCTGTTATCTATTATTTTCTGTGAAACATCTTTTTTCTCTTTTTCTTACTCCGTGTATTATCGGCACTTTCTGCTCATTTAGTTATCTAATACGCGTGTTGATACATTTTGTTTTTATTTCTATTTTTCTTGTATACTGTGAAAAAAATTGTTCAGTTGACTAGATTAGTTATTTGACTAAATTAATTTAGCTGTTTTTATTTTTTTTCATTGGAAAGTGTACTTTCTAAAACTTTTAGAGTGAAATCTCGTTCTTAAAAATTGAAATTGAGCCATTCTCTTTCAAGGCTGGCTTAATTTTCACTCTTTAGAGATTTCATTCCAAAATATTTAGAGTATGTATTCAAGTCAAATATGATAGCAAAATAGAAAAAAATTATTTATTTAATTACATTAACTGAATTGTTTTTTTTTCTTGTCTTGTATTTGAGTCAAATATAACATATTTGATTTACATACATACATTCTTCATCGAAAGAAATAAAACTAAATTAATGTAATCAAATGAATCATTTTTTTTTTCAGTATACTTACAATGTGTATAATCAATTATGTTTAAACGCTTGAGTGGATTTCATTCCAGAGTGCTTAATAAGTGGTGATTTTCTCTCTCTTTTTTTTTCATTCCGTAAGTTGATGACGCACGTGCGTCACCTACACATATACTTTTACGAGAGATAAATTATCCTTTTTATCTCGGAGCCACGGAAGCGATAACTAAGATTCTTCACTTTATTTGTGCGTTTATGCTGTTCATTTCCAACAGCCGAAGTTCGAGACTTTAATCTTGAAGTACGCTTAATAATAGAGCTTGAAAATCGTTGCCGAGCGAACAACTTCGCTGACACGTTTGTTGCGCGTCATAATTTCGATGAACCTAACACGACAGAGTGAGAGAGGTGGAGAGGCGTCGCGTAGTCGCGAGTTCGCATCATTAAGCCGCTGGCTGCAGATTCTTGGATAACGTCGACCTCCACGTCATCGGGATCGGGAGGAAGACGAATGCGCCGCAATAATAGGACCGTAATTCCACAACTAGTTCGTGGTATTAAGCCGCGACCGTCGCCGCTGCGAATAGTCCGTCTTCATCATGATGAATTTAATTAGCCGTGACTTGCGTAATTAAATATTCGGTCGTGCACGCGAAAGACACGCGCTCTCACCTCCACCGATATTCCTGGCAAGCGACAGCGTGTGTGTGAATAGAAATAAATTCCGCGGCACATATTTCGCTTAATATATTAAGCCACCACCCGCCACAATTTTCTTGGAACAGGAAAATTGAGAGAAAAATTTTAAGAGAAAAATTTTTGGTATTTGTAATTATAATTATGTGTTACTATAATTATTATTATTACTACTATAATAGCTACCCAGATAGACAGATGTACATCTATTTTACTGCAACTTTACGTTGATTCGATCATCAAATACTTCATAGGTGAGCCGATTGTGATTCCAAATATTGTAGTCATATTTAGTAAATTAAAAAACGAAATACCACATGATGCAAATATGATTACATATAAGAAACAAAAATCTGATTCTTAGTGTCTCATATTTACATCATATTTGCATCATGATATTTCGTTTACTAAATATTGCTGCAATATTTCGAATCACAATCGGCTCGTCTATGAAGCATTGGATGATTCTAAGATAAACGTATAAAAGTTGCTGTAAAGTATATGTTCATTTGTCTACTGGAAATATTTTAACGAAAAAAAAATTTAATTATAATTTAATTTGTTTTTTATTTTCAGAATATATATTTATTAATTAACTTTATTACTTATTTTTATGTATGTACAAATTCTTATAATTATATAACGCAATTATAAATATTTTTGAAAACGCATGGAGTATCGACGGGATTTGAAACCTAAGATCTTTTGAGTGGTAGCCTACTTACGCTAACGTTGAGCTAATCGCACGCTTGTCTGAACACTTTTAAATTTAGCATATATTGAATTTTATTTTGTCATTCGTACTGATCATATATGTATGTAATATGCATGTATGTAATATGTATGTATATATAGGGTGTCTGATAACTCCTGACAACGCGCGTAAGCAGGTAGAGCGGACTAAATTGATTGTGAGACGAAAAGTCCTCTACTATTTTACAATTTTCGCAAGTTAACAAGATATTAATTATTAAAAATCGTCGAATATTGGTTTTCAATAATTTTTTACTCAAGTACTATTAAAAAACTTTACGAAAAAATAGCAAGAGACAAAAATTGTTTATTTTCTTATAGAATTGTGAGAATTTTTTAAAATTTTTTTCAGAATTTTTTAGTACCGCATTTTCTCATGTTGGTAAAAATTATAGTGTCTTACTTCATATGGCGTAAAATAAGGAAAAATTTACAAATCATTTATGCTTACTATAATCACATGAGGATTACGAATCCTTTCAACAAAATTTGGTAATCAAAATCGACATTTGTTTACCCAAATTTTACAGTATATTTATCTTACTTTATCCGACATGAAATAAATAAAAATTTACAAATCATTTATGGTTTTTATGACATCACATCAGGATCACAAATTCTTTTAACAAAATTGCGGCATAAAGTAAAGAAAAATTTAAAAATTATTTAAGCTTTCTATAGCATCACATGATAATTGTAAATGTGCGTCATTATATGATGTATTTCATTTAATTATGTATGATGTAAATATTTCATATAGTGATATTGAAAAAAGAATATTATAAATCTGAAGGTATATTTTCATACATATGTTTTTGTAATTCTATAACGAAAAATTTAATCATTCAAATAACCTAAATTTTATATTTACTTTAATATAAACGTTTTTGCTTTTATAATGTCATAAATGATCATAAAATTGGTCTAAATTTTCAGTAAATTAATTTGTGCATATCGCGATCATCATAAGTCTATCTGGGTAGTAATTAGTAATAATAATTATGTATAGTTTTATGAACAAATATATACAGTTGACACTTGAAAATGTGACTATAATAATAATTATTATTATCACAATAATAGCTGTAATTATTATAATTTAACTATAATTTATAGTTATTTTTCTAGAACAACCATAAAAAATATAGTTAACTCAAAAAATGACTATAAACTATAATAGTTAACAATCTGTAATAACAAGGCTGTGGAGCCTAGTCGGTTGTTGATGCTTAGTGTATATTTACAACATTAACATAAAAATTATAAAGTTGACATTTATTATTAAAAATGATAAGACATACGTTTCGACCTTTTCACATCAAGCCATCTTCAGTGTCACCAAATAAATTAGTATTACATACGCAAACGTTTAAAATTGTGTTCCAATGTCCACCCTATCAATAGTACATCAAATTTCTAGACGCAACGTATTCGTATAATGATGTTGATGAATCTTCGGTGGTGCGACTCCATGTTCAATATTCCATAATACTATTCATATGTATAAAGAGATTCTCATGTATATGATATAATTTATAACTGCCTTTTTTTGTAAATTGTTATATAATCGGTAGATTTCTGTCTTAGTTCACCATCTCGACAATAATCAACATTGTCATTTTCAATATATACATTGTCATTTTCAGTGACAATGTATATATAGGAAGACGATCGAAATAATTTATAAGTAGAGTTACTTTAAATTAAAATCAAAATAATTTAATTTGGTGCAAAACAGGTATTAAATATTCTAATTTATCCACTTAAATTTGCTTTTGCTAATTTAATAAAGATTTTCGCATATAAATTATATATATTCGATCTCATTTTGTAGTAGTGAGTAGTGATGCATTCGAGTGGTAGGTATTAAATATTCTAATTTATCCACTTAAATTTGCTTTTGCTAATTTAATAAAGATTTTCGCGCATATAAATTATATATATTCGATCTCATTTTGTAGTATAGTGAGTAGTGATGCATTCGAGTGGGACGAGACGAGGAAATACCGATACCGAGATTTGGTCTCGACAAAAACAAATGATTGATACGATTTTCTCATCTCGATGGGTCGATATTCTCGCTTTTCGAGATTCTCGAATTTTATCGCGAGACATTCAAGAATATCGACTATCTCGTTTCATTTTCGTTTGTAAAAGGCCAAAATGGAAGTAAATTCGCAATTTGCAAATTGTGTACGTTAGACCAATGACGGTGGTAATGTTTATTTCTTATTTCGATATTTCTCCGATTTTTTCGAGACGAGACCGAGACGAGAAAAATAAATAATATATGATAATCTCGGAAACGATATTTTTAATGATACGAGAAATTCCGAGACGATATTCGAGATTTTCATATCGAAATGCATCACTAGATGTGAGAAAAATTTTTAACGAAGAGCGCGAAAATGGCAATTTACTTCTAATTATTTATTCGTTTCAACGCTTCCAAATTAACAGAGCGAATGATAACAAATCGATATTGACAATAAGACATCATAAAAATAGTTCTAAATAAAAACCAGTAACCCAAATTGATCTCTATTAACGATGTAAAATTATTTTTTGTAAACAAAAGAGGAAACGTCATATGATATTGTAAAATTAGATTGACATTAAAGTAATGGTAAAAAAAAAGTATGTACATTTGTGCTATAACAGATCATATCATATTTTGCATGACACAACGCATTCACTGGAGGAATTAGACTCTGATGTATTCGGCGTGGATTTTATGCTTTCTCATGATGCGGACGGTTTACTAATAGCGACATATTATGTCCCACTGCTTTTCTAGCCATGTCTAGAAGCATCTTTTTCGCGCTAGCATGGTCGTCTTTAAATGCTGCTCGCCTTTAATGCAACGTCGTACGAACCCTCGTCAGGATCTACACCACGGGGATGTAGTAAAAATTCCACGTTTGTAGAGTACTTTTCAGAGAGAAGAAGCAAGAGAGAGAGCAGGGTAAGGCGAATAGGTTGGAAAAAGTTGAACAAGGAACGTCCGCACTAATACATAGCAGGAGAGACTCTAAAGGCACTGTTTTTAGCCAGGTAAAACGCGGATTCAGCCTGCAGCTTGTTTTCCTATTTCTTCATTTCGTTTAAGTCACACGTGTCTACTACATTTTATAGCAACATTACGAAATAGGATTAAAAACCAATGGAACAACCACCGGAATGTGTATCAATTTAAAACGGTCGTGTATATAGAGTGAATAATAGGAACCTGTAGATTTCCAAAATGAAATAATAATATGAAATATAACTCTTAAATTAATTTATATATATATACATATAACATTGAATGAAAAGAATGATTTTGTTAAAGTATCTAAAAATTTAGCCAGATACACATCTGGATAATAGATATATATCTAATTATTTTGATGTTCCAACAAAATTATATTTTCTGATTTGTATATCTAGCTAAATTTTTAAATACTTCAACGAAATCATCCTCCTTTCCATGTAGGAAATAGAATATTATTTGAGTACATCTGATTGTAAGTATAATTGAGTAACGATTGTATAGCAGACAAAGCAGCTCACTGATTCTTTAATATGATTGGTTCTTGCTTGCTCTTAGTTCTTTGGTGGATTTAAATGTAGAAACCATTGTAATAAAAAAAATACTGAACGCTCACTAAGCTCCTTTGTCTGCTGAACGCTATTACTCAAATATATTCAGATACTCAAATGTCATTCTACTTCCTATTATTATATACCAAGAAATTAACATTTAATTTATATTTTATATCGTTATTTCATTTTTGAAATTATTAGGTTTCCGTAACTCACCCTGTATAACACGATCAATTCGTTATTAAAAATTTAGTTATTAATTTGCTTCTTTTTTTCTTCGTCATTTAGCGGGGTTTCGAATATGGATTAGTGATGATTATACAAACGGAAATTTTATACCAATGTCAGCTTATTTAAAGTAGTTGCGTCACGCTGTCTTGATATTGTGATGTAATATTCATATCGACGCTGCATTGAATTGTAACGAGCCGATGTCAATCGTTTTATTTTGCTCAATATAAACTCGATATTCAAGAGTTCAATTTTGACGCCACACGCACTCGTTATTATCTAGTACTCTCTAAATCTGAATCAGTGTATAATAACCGACATTAATTCTAAGTACTGGAAATTAGTAAATGAACCGTGAAATCCTTAACCTAGCTAACCTTGCTTCAGTGTATATAAATTTAATGTATGTGATATTGGAACTAGCGTGCAAATATCGGTATTTTAATTATATATACTCTCTAAATCTAAATTAGTGAATACTCACTGATTACCCAATGGTATACTTGGTACTGGATAATCATCAGTGAATTTTAACTAAAAAAGAAAGAAAGAAAGTTTGAGTATTATGTAATCAAAATACCGATATTTGCACGTTAATTTTAATCCTCCAATACCATATTCATTTATGCAAACAAGGTTAGTTAGATCACATAGTAAAGGTTAAGAATTTCATTCATTGATTACACTTGATACTGATATCAGTGATTACCCACTGATTCAGATTTAGAGAATAATGCTAAAATTTTTTTTCTTTCTTAGTTGAATTTCACTGATTCAGGTTTAGAGAGTAAAGATATTTATTTGCCGCCTACCATTTGTCTCAGCATTACTGTCAAACTCTGACATGATTCGTTTAACGACTCTCACACCCCGGATCGTTACCGAAAATTGTTCCCGTGCGCGAGAGACTTCGACGCCGCATCTCGCGTGCCGTCGACCTCGGGCATGCCGCGGAGTCGTAGAAATTCCGGAAGCGCCGATCCTGGCTGGCGAACCGTTTTCGTGACATTTATCTCGCGGCAAGTTCGTGCTAACATTGCGCACTTCTTGTCGAAGTTCGAATGCAACGCTCGGATAATTCGCATTGAATTAGACAGAGGAAGAGAAGGAGAAGCGGTGGCGGAACGTGGTGCGGGAAGCAAAAGGGACAGAGATTCGTTCTTTTTCGGGTTTTGATACGAATTATCCGAGTTTGCCTATCTTACCCTCAAGATTACCCCTTTTCACGGGGGGCCTTCGGCGCGGAGGGCGCGGAGGACGCGGAGGACGCGCTTCCCGCGTGATGCGAAAAGTTTGAATGGCTTTCGTTACTGGATTTTCCGGGCGACGCGCTTCGCTACATGCAAATTCGGAGATTTTCCGCCCGCCCGCTCTCGCGACAGTCTTTAGGGACTTTGCGAGGCGCTCCGAATTGGGTTCACGAACCCACGGGATTTTACCGGCGGTAATAAGGTACAGTGTAAGGATCGTTGTAATCCGTATTATCCGCATCGATCTATCCTTATAGCTACCTCGCCAGGCACATGTTACCTACTATCTATTAATCGAATGATATGAACGAATCTCAATGTATATCTGATCCCGATGACCTATGTGCGTAACGCAATCCGAGTGGTACGCATTATTAACGATTCATCGTGCCTTGTTCATGTTCAATTAGAATTCAACATCCACGATACGGATGATGCAGTTCGATACATTGATTACATAATTCCACCTTAGGCTAAATCGATAGCATATATTTAGCTAGGGATTATATGTCAGAGATAATTTTCAAATAAAATTTTATCCTCTGTTGTTTCTGTTAAAATAGGGGAACTTTATTGTTGCTATGTAACTTCAAACTTGCGAAATTATAATTAAACAAAAAATAACGAACCTATTTAAAATACGATTTAATTATTTGGTTAAAAATATAAAAAGTGTACATGAGGATAAAGAGATAGGAAAGATTGAGAGAGAGAGAGAGAGAGAGAATTTTATATTTTGAAATAATAAATAATTATTTTAATTATTTATTATTTTAAAGTATAAAATTATTGAATTATCGAATTGAACGAAAATATTTGAAGAAATAATTTCTTTATTCAAATTAAAATACAGGAGCTACGAGCCAAAATAATATATTTATAACAATAAGAATTACTAATGTACAATGGTTATGTATTAACCTGCATGATTGGAATTTACGTATAATAACATTAAAAATTAAATTATGATAAACGGCTCAAATAATAAAATTATAACATATACAGAAAAGAAACGAGCCGAAATAAAATTAGTCACAATGTTAAAAATTATAATAAACAAGACATTTCGACTTATCACGAGGTCATCTTCAAATTGTTGAAATAAATTTCGGAAATGTACGGACAATTTTACAACATTAATATCAAAAAATTGTCTGCTGATAACGATACATGTATGTAATTCGGCGGCATATATCCTAGCAGCGTTGTAAGTACTACTTTAAAGATGGTAACAACCCTTAACAACCATGCCAAGCACTCAAAACTCGAGAGATACATCAGAAATTCATCACTGATGGTTTTTTTGTAATAATCTCAATTCGAATGCACCTCATAATTGCACAGTATTGACGTACGTTTGTATTAAATTCGTTCTTTGTGATAAGAGAACCAAAAAATTGAGCTTATTTTACATATATTAGACAGATAAAAAAAAATTTCTTTAATATTAATTCTTTATGTATTTTTTCTTTATATGTATATATTCTTTATATATATATTCTTTAATATTAATTTCTTTATATATTTTTGAAAATTAGCAGAAAAATATTTAAACATTATTATCTAATATAGCTAATAATTTAGTTATTTATTTTGGAAATGATGCAATATCTAGTTTCGGAAATAAATTTTTATAAGGTATCGATGAAATGTAAACTGATTTCAATCGATTTTTTATATTTCGAAAAAAAGACTCACTATCAAAATAAATAAGATTTATAATTTTTATTATCACGAAAATTTATTCGATTTATAATTTCTATTCCAAAAATAATCTTAAAAAAAAGAACTAAAAATGCAAGTAAATAAAAAATTTAATTTTTAAGTTTTAATAATTCTGTACAACAGTAATTTAATCAGGACTTAATTATCTGCATGTTTATTATGCTACAAATAATGATTTCCGATAATTTCTGCTAAAAATAAATTAACTTCAAATTTATTATACAATCCGTAATTAATAGAATTGGCGTATATTTGAGATATTTTGTATATTATTATATTACGTATAGAGACTTTTTTCCTTTTTCTACTAAGGAGAATCATAAAATGATCTGACACAAATTTGTTTGTCATGATAGAAGAATGCCGATTTTTTTATTCGAGCCGCATGCGTCATTCGGAATCTATCACGTAGTAAGTATGCAAACAAAGAAGTAATCGTCCATTACAAATCCGATTAATGCGTGTCATTGTGCTGTACCGACCGTGATTAGCGTGTCATACGCCAAACTAATTGACTCACTCGAGCTGCATCCACGCTTACGTGCACCGCGCTTCGCTGGTCCGATCGTCCGATCGTCCGATCGTCAAATCCCGTCGTGAGTTATCATCGCATCGCGCTTCCGGATTCATGCATGATAATTGAGCGCACTCCGATTTATGCCGCGGTAAAACGACGAGTTTAACCCGCCAATAGCGCTGCTGGCAGTCTGCCGTCGATATTCGTATAATGACGCGATGTAGCGACCCGCCGCTATATACGTTCATCGGCCCGAGAAGCGTAGGCGATGAACTCCTTTACCGCACCCACAGTATTATCTTAAGTTGGCACCGATATATGTCATGAACTCAGTCGTGCTTGCCCATTATGCGTTTTCCGTAAGTTTCTGTAACGCTTTCATTCACGGTTATGAATTGCGATTACACATATCGTTATTTCTCGGCTCGTTTTTATTTTCAATGAGTTTACTTTTATGTATTAAACTCGGAATTAAACGTGCGTCATGGATATGCAAATGTGTTTCTGAAATGTTGACAAGTCTATTTTTTAAAATATGGGCATGATGTTGGATATAAATAAAAATGAGGACTATACAATATTGGAATAATAAATGGAACATTTTTTATTCATATGAAAAATAAAAAGATTTAAATTAACGCTATAGACATATCCATCTAAGTTTATCCCATATCGAGTTATTAACGCTTATCCATTAATAACTGGATATGTCTATATTTGTACAAACGGATCTAAAGCTTTGCTGAAAACAGTACATTTATTTGTTCTTTATTTGTACAAATGTATTGAATATTTATTTATTTATACATTGCCTTAGGTAATATTTATTATTCCAATATTTGAATTCTTCTTTTAAAAGTTGTTCACAAATAATTTATTCATATATGGAATTATTTTAAATTCGAAATTAAAATTATTAATTGGAAACTAGAAGCTCTTGAAAATCTTGAATATTAAAAAAAAACTTGTTAAAAATGTTCGAGTATTTGAAACGTTTAAAATTCTTAATATTAATATTTATATCTGCATATAAAATAGAGAGATGAAGTAATAACATAAAATTAAAAATTATGAAAGGGTCGATGAGAGTACATCGAGATGAGTAGTGTGTAAATTAATAATCAATAAAATATATTTGAATTTATATTGCTTAATACTTCGTTCGTTCTTTAGTAAGTTTCGTCTCAACTTCGTGCCATCTTCACCGAAAAAAAAGGTCGCATACTGTCAGAAAGACTGAAATAGAGTCACTCTTAAATTGCTAGGAATAAAAGTTATATTGTTCCATTGTGATCAGAATGAAGGACCGCCAAGATGGAGCTATATGTAGATATTGCCTCCAAGTCGTGCCAGGAGCGTGATACTAACATAATTGACTTAACAGGTTGGGAAAGCTATTATAGTGGCGCTGAAACAGTGTCATATTTTGAGGCAAAAAGTATAATGAAATTATAATAAATCTCTTTTACTCAAGGAAAAGTTATAAGATTTTTAAAATAGACTCTCGTTCTTTAAAAGTTCAAAATGCAGACTACAAAATAAAATATCCGTATGCAAGGAAAATAACAATGATGAGATAACATAATTAGAAAATCCTCAGTTAAAGAATATTGTCACAGTATATCTGAGTCGATTGGAAGTCAAAGATAAAATGTGCTTTGACAATATTCTTTAACTACGGACTTTCTAATTGTATTTTTGATTCAGTAATCTGCATTTTTAATTATGTTACGTCAGTCTTACGTTCTTGGCACGGTTGGTATTTGGAGACAATATCTACATAAGTAGTTTGCCTCTATCTGACATTTCTTCATTGACATTTCGACTGTACAATCGTCGCTCGAACAATACAAATTTTTTTTAGTTCTGACGACAATCTAAGATTCCATCTCAGTCTTTCTGATAGCATGCGACTATATTTGTTCTTCGCTTAAGATGACTCGAGCAGAAACGTATGAAGAAACGAACAAAATATTAAGCAATATTAGTTCTAATATATTTGATTAATTATTAATTTGCGCATTACTTCGCTATATTCTCATCAATTCATTCACAATTCTCAATTTTTTACTTTTTCGAGCGTTCCGTATACTTTTATTACAATATAAAATATGAAAAAATAAAAATATCTTCTTAAAACAAGATAGGGTCTCAAGATTTTCAACACCTCTCTCTCTCAATACTATTAAAGACTATTGAAATATTCAAGATTTGAAGAACATGTTCAAATTTGAATAATATTCAGAGCAGAGAGATTTTTGTTACATATTTGAAATTATTCAGCGTTTTAAACTCTTTACTATAATATCTTTTTCGAAATTCACAGTACGTTTAGCAAAATGAAACATAAATTGATATCAATCTTGCGCGTTTAATTTATCGTTTATTTGCTTGATTTATTTAATTATAAAGAATGTTTTGTTGCAACGGTTTCTGTATGAAATAAATAAAAATTAAAATCGAGTGAAGTGAAAATAGATCGCTTGGCATTGATGCCAATTAAACTGAGTTGTCAATCATATCATTTGTATACTCTCATTTCATCACTCTTAAACGAGATACGATCTCGAGTCCTCTCAAAGAGTGCTCGGAGTGATAAATCACACGAGGGGTCTTTCTCTTCGCCCTTGCCCGTACTTCGCAAGAAACTCGAGCCAATAAGAGAAACTTCGCAATATCCACATGTCACGCGGCATATAATTTTCCAATCGTCAAGCGCGCAAACTTGTTGAGGAACGCAAAAGGCTTGTTCGCGTGAGGAGCGCAAGGACACGTAATTCGAAGGCGCGTACGATGAAATATCGAGATTCTATCACGTCAGGTCGGTCCGTTTGGTCGGCCCTTCGGAGGTAAGGTAACCATCTCGCGCGCGCTCGGTCGATCGTCTCTTGATCGGGAAGTAAACGAGTTCCCGGGGCAAACGCTCGCTCCGTTCGGTCAAGCAAAAGCGAGGGAAAAAAGAATACGATGGTAAGGAACGGCGGGTATAAGGAAAGAGAGGATGGCTACGGAAAAGAGAGGCCGCAGGAGGAAACACGATGGCAGCACGCATACCTGGCGTGCATCGACTACCTATACCTACCTGTTCTGGGTTAACTCGATTGCCACGATTGCCGTAATGCGTTGTTGGTATAACACGGGAGTCGGTGTGTATTTGTCACTCTTGAGTTCATTGACCCAATTAAAGGGCGCGTTTAAAGAACGGCAGCTGGCATTTCAATTGCGTATCATCGCAATTTTGCGGCCTCTTTGCGTTTTTTAAACTTTCCACGAAAGATCGTAAAGCTTTCTATTTTAGTAGTTCATACTCTAAAGCAAATAACAGCAGTTATGGAAAGGGCGTTCTGGTAGGGTTGTACAGCTGCTGGTATTTTTAGAAGCTCGTGGTGCGAATATCCAACTCGGTGGTCAGACGGCATTCTTGAATTAATTATAATGTATCGAACATTTCTCGTGAGCGCATGTATATCGATTAGTTTGCACAGAACATTGTCTAGTTCAGTGTCTTTTTCCACAGGGTACTCCTCTTCTATATACCATGTCTAAAGTTAGCTATGAATTTTCAATATATATAGTTTATAAACTATTATAATTAGTTGTATATTTTTATATATTATTTTTCGAATTGAGAATCATTCGGTTTTAACATCGAATTAACTAATCTGGTTTTTATTACCTCAGACGAACGATCTGAGAAAGGTTGTTGACCTATGTAGGATCTGACGATGTAAGTAACGTAGCCACTGTTTAAATTTGGAATGCGACGTTCCACCGCAGCTTCAAAATACCGTCATATATATGTTTTTGTTTTTATATCACATTTGTCTAAATCTGCACGTCAAAGGAATATACGTTATATATAAGTGCGCGCACTAACGCACACTTGAAATAATTACACGCAGTTATTATTGCGATCGCAAGTAACATTGATTATAAATAATGGAAACAGAG
This sequence comes from Trachymyrmex cornetzi, assembly GCF_001594075.2. Classification (NCBI taxonomy): domain Eukaryota; kingdom Metazoa; phylum Arthropoda; class Insecta; order Hymenoptera; family Formicidae; genus Trachymyrmex; species Trachymyrmex cornetzi. The sequence goes on along the minus strand of NW_017298586.1, from coordinate 360,902 downwards.
AACATTACTTTATTGGATTTTTGCGAGATACGTAGATCTGTAAATAGAACTGAAATATTTCCTTTGCCAATTCAAATGGAAATATTTAATGCTCTTTCGGGAATAAACAACAACGTGCGTATTATTTGCATTGCTCATTACGCAGCTGCGCTATGTGTACAATAGAGTTGCGAACGTAATCGAAGGATGAGTCGACCGATTGAATTGCAGGAAGGGTGGTCGTCTGGGTTATAAATCATAGCTATTGTGTAATTTAATTACGTTTTCGGTAATCGGCAGCTGCAATCGATTGCGCTCAGCCGAGTGTAATTTGCAAACCTAATCGCCTGTTGCGGTCCGCGCGTAAGGTATAATACCAGTTTGTCAACTATATTACTGTGTTTGATAAAGTTCATGTTAACGTGTCCATTAATGCAAATCGCGCTTCAAACACTGTACGATGGAAGGAGATGATGGTGTTGTTGGTAAACTCCAATTAAGGCGCGTTGTTAAAAGCTAATCTAGACTGCGTCATTCACAACGAAGACTTTTATTTCTACTCTTCTTTACGATAGAAAAGTGTATATTTTATTACCTTAATAGGAAATGCGTTAACCCTGTTAAATTGTGAAAGAAATGCAGCTCTCAATTATCAAACCTTCTTAATCAATGAACCTATTGAAGAGTACGCAAATTTATTAAATTACCGCTCTGCGTGGATTGGCTGAACCAATCAGGCGTACATAATAGGCGGATAATGTAATCGTCTTAAAATTGATTTTCCGATTGGCCCTCTTGCCGCAGACAATAGCGGATAAAGTTTCTAAATTAAACAGTGTCACAAAATTACTACATGATCTTAACTCTTCGAGGGTGGAAGTTTTCTAACAAAGAAACTTAAACAGGATCATGTTTTTGAGGATTTTTTAAGTCGCTAAATTCGATTCTGGTCTCAGAATTAAAAAATTTCAACTTCGAAAAAACAATTTGATTATTGTGAAACTCAATTTTAGGTTTTAAGATGTATCGCTAAGTTTGAATGTAGCTTGGAAATAAATCGAATTTCAAAAGGGTAGTAATCTCCAATAAAAGAAGAAATAATGTCACAGGGTTTATAATCAGAGTTTAAAAATCAGTTTGAAAATCTCGGTATTAAATATTTGTATGGCATTAATGAGCTCCAAATAAAGCGAAACTGGAAACATGATGTTACTTCACAATTAAAAATTTCCTAAAACTGAATTGTGTGTGTGAAGTAATCAGATTATTTAAAAAAATTTCTGTCCGCTATTATTGAATTCACCATTTTGAATTTTTTATTTTTTACCTCAAGTTTAAATAAAGCATTATCAAATTACCCCATAGATCGAGTTTCATAAAAATCAAGCGAACAGTTTACAAAATAAAAGGGCGTAACCGCAAATGGAGGCAACTTGTTCAGAAAAGGGTTAATGATCGGATGCTATTCAAATAGGATTCAGTTTTCACACATAGGTATAATTCACTTTGGCTTGAAAAATATATTGCAATCAAGAAAAAAAAGCTTACATACATATAGTTGTGCAATTTAAAATCAAATAAAAAGAGAAATATTATAGAATTATATAAATAGAAACGTAAAATAATATATTCTATTTCGATTGTTATAAATGCAGAAATAATCCGTACAATAATTGCATCAGAATGTAATGAATCTTACGTATCATATTTTGTAATGCGATTCTGGCGAAAGAGCATTCAACTCGCCCGTAATACGTCAATGAACCTTTCTGCATCCAACATGCATCCAACATGCGGAAACGTTCCTAATGTTTATCCGCTTGCCGATCAAGTCGCGCTTGGTTGCACAATATTCGCAGATAGTGCGACATGCGCGTTGCAGCGACCGATACAACGACGTG
>NW_017298586.1:341340-358577 GCF_001594075.2 Trachymyrmex cornetzi | reverse complement strand
AATTCCATTACATTGTTATTATTAATAATAGTAATATCCAAAAAATTTATTTTGTCGTCACCAAATTCTAAGGTAAATTTTAATCTGTCATGTAATGAATTAAAAGTCTCAAGTGTAAAGTCAACCAGATTCCTTGGAACAGCCATAACGATATCGTCAACGTAACGAAAATAAAATAAAGGTTGAAAACCCAAAGTTTCAAGTGCCCTTGCCTCCAAATCCCTCATTACCAAGTCGGCCAAAATTGGAGAAAGAGGTGACCCCATAGGGGTACCAAAATTTTGTTTAAAAAATTGAGCGTACTTATTACCACGCTGACTCTCATTCGCCCTTGTTCTTGAAGTTTTTGTGTTGTTCAATTTTGGAGAGTCCGAAAGAAGATTACATTATCAATTATTAGAAGAAATAATGTCACAGGGTTTATAATCAGAGTTTAAAAATCAGTTTGAAAATCTCGGTATTAAATATTTGTATGGCATTAATGAGCTCCAAATAAAGCGAAACTGGAAACATGATGTTACTTCACAATTAAAAATTTCCTAAAACTGAATTGTGTGTGTGAAGTAATCAGATTATTTTAAAAAATTTCTGTCCGCTATTATTGAATTCACCATTTTGAATTTTTTATTTTTTACCTCAAGTTTAAATAAAGCATTATCAAATTACCCCATAGATCGAGTTTCATAAAAATCAAGCGAACAGTTTACAAAATAAAAGGGCGTAACCGCAAATGGAGGCAACTTGTTCAGAAAAGGGTTAATGATCGGATGCTATTCAAATAGGATTCAGTTTTCACACATAGGTATAATTCACTTTGGCTTGAAAAATATATTGCAATCAAGAAAAAAAAGCTTACATACATATAGTTGTGCAATTTAAAATCAAATAAAAAGAGAAATATTATAGAATTATATAAATAGAAACGTAAAATAATATATTCTATTTCGATTGTTATAAATGCAGAAATAATCCGTACAATAATTGCATCAGAATGTAATGAATCTTACGTATCATATTTTGTAATGCGATTCTGGCGAAAGAGCATTCAACTCGCCCGTAATACGTCAATGAACCTTTCTGCATCCAACATGCATCCAACATGCGGAAACGTTCCTAATGTTTATCCGCTTGCCGATCAAGTCGCGCTTGGTTGCACAATATTCGCAGATAGTGCGACATGCGCGTTGCAGCGACCGATACAACGACGTGATGATACTTGGGATTGACCTGACTGTGACGTGTGCGACCTGACCGCGGACGTATCTCATCGTATTCGAAATAGCATATTGGATACGAAATTGTCATTAGTGGTGCGACGGTAAAATGATTCGCAGTGAGCGTTACGCAGATGGATGGGCATACATGAACCTATAGAGAAAGATGGAACACGCTTTGGTTCATAACCGAACTAGTCGGCCAGCCGAAAATTACTTCGATACGTATCGCCCATTGTCGGCGATATGACGTTTGTGGAATGGCAATCTAGTTGGACGTATTATATGTGTTGTTCAAACTCCGATACAACGCGCAACGCTCGGTTATGGCGAATGAAGACTATATCGATTATAGCTCTGAGCGAATAAACTCTATCTAAGGAATTGACAAGCGCACGGCGGATTCCAAGAGCCAAGTAAACCACTAACCAGAAATATGTGGGAAAGGTAAACTCGAATTATTGCAAACCGTGCGGACAAATGGGAAAGGGAAGAGAAATGACAAAGAGCCTACAAACCGAGCGGCCGCGATAAATAAACCGCAAAATTTGATCCCTGCGCTTGTCGGAGTAAAATATCGATTCATTTCCTCCGATAACTCGTTTTCGATCGTCCGTTTACGATCAACGCGAATCTCGCGTCCGTGCGATAGATATAAAGCGGCCGCGTGCAACGGAAGGACCGTTTACGAGGAAGGATCGTTTGCGATCGCTAGTCGAATTTAACGGACGCGTTTGAATAATCCCCGCAATCTGCGTTAGCTCGCTTGCACAATGCTCAATCAGTCATTCCCTGGCTAAAATAGATCGCACATGTAAACGGTGTATTATATCGGTTTCGTGCACGTCATTGTCAGAGAAGCCGCTTGGAGAGAATCATAGATGAAAAGCCGACCTAGTATCAAACTCTAATAACCGCAACATCCCTTTGTCAAGATTGGGAAACTAATTTCGAACTTTGAAAGTCGATTATAGAATCGATAGATTTAAGTCTTTTACGATTTATCTTAATTTTTCTCTACTTTTTAGCTTTTTACATATCAATTCTAAATTTGAGAATACCACTTGTTTCGAATACGATGCGAAACAACACGTTTCGTATTCAGGAAACAAGTTACCTCGTAGTCATGATGCTCTATTTAGAAGTATTACGAGGCCGACAGTAGGATTACGGTTGTCGACCGTCTACGGTTAAGTAATCGGTGACATAACGATGCAATTCTCTTTCTCCGTCCCCTTTGTTGCCGAAGCTGCCAGGAGACGAGTCGGTTGCAAGCGAGAGGAATGTGCAGGAAGTACATTGGACTTGAAGCAGACGCGTCGGCGACGCAGCTGCGACAACAACACGACAGTCGACAATACTCAATGAGGTGAAACGCGCGAAGATTCCCTGGTTCCCGATCAGTCCCTGTTCATTTATTGGTAGTCCTTGTCCGTCCGCGGAACAACGGATTTGCATCACTTTAAACTGGAAGTAGCTCGAGATCGGCACCTTTTTCTCATTTCCTTTAACCTATCTATTTGCCATTCATGACCATTGTTGTTAGATTCAGCAATTACATTTATGGTCGTTTCTCTTCTTGGAGTTTGAGCGCTGTAGTAGCAGCTTGTGCGCTAATCTGAATAATCTTATTTCACTTACTCGCTTTACCGGAGCTGTTTATTGCGCGAGATCTGTACTCGGGCCAGGATTAAATCCCAAGTAATGCGTCGCAACTGTCTTGATCGCTGCTTAATTAGATTTTGGCGGTTTAACGTATAAACAGAAATACCACGAGAGAAAAAATCGAATGTTGAAAGCTCTCGACGATTGAAAAACTCGGTTTATTTTTTTTATTTTTATTTTTTTCGAAAAACAAGTGTAATCGCCTATTTTTTAAGCGCAAAATTTGATTGTTGGTTATATGGTGCTTCAACACCCTCGGAATTAGAGCAAACGTAACCGAAATCGGATTGGTTTCAATTACCGGCCTCTACGGTTTAACGCGGTTGTGGGAAATTTGTATGTTTGTTGAAATAACTGAACGAGCCCTTTTCGTGGATGCTCTCGCATTCAGTGCGGTTTATTAACTTCTCGACTATCGCATGGACGTTAGTTATAGAACGAGCGATGGCGAGTCCACCTATCCGATTTCGCGGATAAGCGGACCACATTGCCCGTATCAACGATAGAGTATTACTTTTAATTGAAGCGAGATAAAATATTCAGTTACGAATGCGACCATTGGTGCCTTTCGTAACGATCGAGAAAGATTATCTCCAAGTTATTCCACTACGTTTATAGTTTATACCGCTATTTCAATTAACCAAATCTGTCGTTAATTATCTCGTAATATATTGTTTAAAAACATTATATATTTCCTGCTCGACAAAATTCAATATAAGTAATACGTGCACAGAGAGAAAAGTGTTTGTGATGTTGTGACCATAGGTACAGTACACATGGTAAAATTATTGGTGAGGTATATTTCGCAATAAATTATATTTCGCAGCTTTTAGATTTTCATATAACGATTAATGTTCTTGTAAAAGATACTCATTAGAGCATAAAAGAAATTTTTCTCAGTATATATTAAGTTTTATCCGAGGGGGTAACCACTAGCTGAAATATTGTCCCGCAGATTACATGATTTCATATAATTTCATCTGATTACAAACAATTTTTTGCACTACATATGAAGTAATTTGATAAAATATACGATTTTATTTAATTAATTTTAATATGATACAATAATTTCTCGTGGTTGCATATGTAATTATCGGATTATACGTAGAGATTTCATACGAATTTTATAATGATTTCGAGGACTCTGTCCCAAGATTACATTAAGTGGTTACCCCCTCAGTTTTATCTGCACTGCTTTCATCCTCGATTAGTACACTTAAACATTTTATGATATACCGCTATTGTTAGATTCAACTAGTGGGCGATATTAAAATGGTTAATCTGCGGAACACATTACACAGTAAAAAATATTTTACCACAATGAAACCGTCGCGAGACCGCAAACGGACACCGATTGTAGCGTTATACCGATTGTAGGTGAAATCGTTACGAACATTCACAAAATCGGTTTGTTTCCAATTACCAACTGGCGCCAGTTTGGCAACCGCGGGAAATTTGTAGTTCTCTCGAAACGGCATGCAATTTTTCGTTGTTGATGTTCGCGGTATCGGACTTCACGCTAGCGTCGCGTTACCGCGCGTGTTGCCTTCATCCGTTGACTTCAATCAACGCGGAAGTGTCGCGAAAGCCGGTCTCTGCTCCAATTGTCGTTTGTCCGTCGCGCCCACGTCTATTTAACCCGATCCACGCGCGTACGTACACAACCGGTTCACGGTTAAGCGAGCTGTAAATACAGTCATTAAGCGCTGTCCACGCGCACGAACCCACGCATTCGACACACATTTGACCGAGTGCACGCGAGAAAGGAACGGCGCGGTGGATAAACGATCGATCTCTCGTCACGCTCGCCAAAGGCGAATAGGCTAGTAGTATTGCGCGGCTTTAAGAGCACACTTCAAACGTGTACCTAATGCGGGACATCCATCAAAGTGTTTGGTTTGAGGCGTTACGTATAATAGCATTAACAGATACATGATGTGCTCCTATTCAGGATAGGCGATGACACGTTTTATCGAATATTTGCGAAAGAGTCTTTTTGAGACTGCGCAAAATATCCAATCAGTGGGTGAATTAACAATTGAATGAAGTATCTAATTTAAATAGTTATTCTCCTTAATATTTAAATAGGTTATTCTCCTGAAATCATATAGAATTATTAAAATTATGATCATTTTAACATCTCAAAAGAATAATTGAAGTGATTGATAATTAAATCTTTTTAAGGATGATCAATAAAACAGTGATATTTATTTACATAAATAACATACATTACGTCAAATTACAAGAAATATTTTTTATTATGTTAATATTAGAATAAATTTGTAATGTCTACGATATATATAATGCATTAATTATTTGTTACATAATGTAATCTAGTTTGTAAAAAACATTATATTAACGCTTTGAATATTAATTTAGTTTCGTATTCTGTTTCTATCTGTATTCTCCTTGATGTATGTACATAATAAATCCGTTCGATGTCCTGATACACTACGAACTTTGTAGATTACTCCATCAAAGGAATTACTGTCAAAGGACGAAGGGTGCTGTTTCTGTTATAGACGCCAGAGAACATTGCGCGCGCGTGCGCTAGCTTGTGGATTAACGGTCGTAAATCGTTGCCTTTCATACATTACCGCTCGGCTATGCACGTCGTGGAGGTACAGAAAAATTTGCCCTAATAACGCGAGATTTATTTATTGCTAGACCGGTGACACACGCGGCAGGCTGTGCCGGTTATCTTGACGTCGTTGGTTGCATAAATGCTGAATGGCTAAATATAATAATCTGTCGTAATTCACTAGATAAGTGAACCGTGAGCCTCCTTGCCGCAAGGTAATATAGTGCCACAAATTATCGCGTGTGCGACCGCTGTGTACGAAACAATTTTTATCGTTGTGGTCGACCTCGTCGCTGTCACACATACAACTTTTCACCACTCATATTTATTAATCATCAGCACCACAAAAGAGAGCGCAAGGTTTCACCGATTTGTCTTTTAAAAACGAATACCATTTGGATGATGAAAAAATTATATACAGAAAAATGTCATAGATTTAATAATTTGCAAGAGAGAACGAATTAATGGTTCGTGTATTCTATTTCGACGCGCTTAAAAACGTAACGCGACTTTCGTAGACTTGCGGTAAAAATTGTATTATCACTGGTATGAATTGATAACGTGACGCAGCAGATTCAGTTAACGAATTTAGAGCTTTTAAAATCCAAGATGTAATACATATTTTAATATGCGGAAAAAAAAATAACAGATCCTTGCAAAGTTTATAAATGTACATACCCTAACTATAATATTTTAAAATAATATTAAATTTTTTGTTAAAAACTTTTTCGAAACGTAGCATTTGTCAAGATGTATATTGCATATGTTTTCTTCATAAGTAATTTATTACGGATTAAATAAATTTGTGCTTAATCTCCTCGTATCTAATAACCTACGTAATATTTTATAGATGTCATGTGAGAGGAAAAGAGGGATTAAGTCGTACAATACGTAATATTTGTAGCTTTTATCATCTCTCTTTTACTAATTGTAAGATAAAGTTGGATGGGTCAGGGACACCCGGTATTGTAAGTCTGCAGTTGCTTTTACGGGCTTCATCGGTGCAGCACATACCAAAGTGGTACAGGTTTCGAGCGCGTGTTGCGCTCCGAATGCACGGACAATAGTTTCGCGACACGAAATGCAAATAAACGCGACAGACCCCGTTGGAAGCGTTGTCGTCCGTGTCAGCTTCATAATACGGCGGAACTTTGACTCGAGTTGTCTTTGACTCGAACGAGCGCGGATCTTGATGCTGCAGCCCGGGAGTTGGCGGAACAATTGTACCTCGGGACTCTCCTAATGCCTCGTCGAATTCGAGGCGGTAACACCTTTGTTGACGTGTTCGCTCCTCAACGAATTGGTAGTTCCTTGGATTCCCCGATAGTTTCGAAAGTTCCAACTGCACATCACGTGCATCGATCCGTGAAAAGCAGCTTTATTTGTTTAAATGCGTCCGATAAAATGGACAAAAGTATTAAAGATCTCGATTACGTATGTTAATAAAATATCTGAGGCTGCACGAAATGTTGCATGACAACGTAATAAAATTATTTGACGCTGTATACAATTATTCGGTCCTGCCATTTATTTCTGTTTACATTTTAATTATACCAATTTTAATATAGGATCAGGGATATGATTGCGCATAACTCATCGCTCTTAATACGAATGCTGCGGCAAAAAATCATATTGGTTAATACTTTTGAGGCTTTCATGGGTACTTTTTGTATAACAGCTATACGTTTCACAGATTATCTCTCCGTGTCCAGATCCATTATTAGAATGCCAACATTTCGTGAACATAGCAGATCACTTCATCAGGAAGAGCAGTCTGATACTCCATCAAGCTATACTCCTCACCCTGATGAAGTAAACTGTAATGTTCACGAAACGTTGGCATTCTAATAATGGATCTAGACACGGAGATAACCTGTAAAACTCATAGCTTCTGCATAATCATTCTGGTTTTTGTACAACAAAAACGAACGAATGTAAGCTTTAATGAAAAAAAGATTTGAAAATATATTTCATTCGATAAAGTATTGTTTAAGAATACAATTGCGAAATACACAATATAGATTTTCTTGTAGTGCTTCGAGCAGCGGAATCTAGTAAGGATCAAATTGCATCTCAAATTGCGAAAACTATTTCTTTGTTCTTTGCGCAAAGGGAGCAGAAGCTCCCAAACGGTACAAAAGCGGCACGAACTTCGTCGTATGCCACGAACTCATCCCTTTCATGAACGAGCGTCTGTTGCGTATTCTTCCGGAAGGAAAACTGCGAAACGAGCGGAGACGCGAAAAAGAGACGTTGGGTGGCTTCTTCGCCTTGTCCATGGATCACCGTTGTCATATGCATTTCTTTTTTCGTTAAAATCGATGAATATCATTGTCTTTTCATGGACAGTGTTTGATGCATACTTTCGGCGTAATTGCACAAATTTACGGATATATAGATTTCCGTTAATAAATCAAACTAATCAAGACTCCTTACAAATCAAAGAATTGGAAAGAGTAAGGGCACTAGGAGTCGGGCGCAGAAGACGTCGCGCAAATAATACACTTATAAAGAATGAAACTTCTTTATTCACTAAACGCGCTTACATGTTTTGACTCATTTTTGAGCCTTCCTCAGAGCAAACACTCATTAACATATATAAAGTAAAAATTATTCTATCATGGTGAGCTCCCCTACATCGAGAATTTAAATGTCAGAATTAAATAAAAAGAAAGAAAAGAAAATGAAAAAGAAGGAAAATATTAAAAATGTCAAATTAAAGAATATAGAAACTAATTTATCGAAAAACTAACCGAAAATAGGGACGCTCACCACGATTACAAAGTACCGTATCGCAAACAATATTATGAATAATTCAAGAACCGGTTCCTGATATGTTGACCAGTCGGTATCAGACACAGTGAGTCACTTTTTTAGTTATATAGATTTCGTTGCGATTTCGAGAGACGTCGAAGACGCGAAATACAATTCACTCTAACGATTGAATTATAATATATATTTTAATGGCTTTGTTTCTTAATTTCAGCAACATGCGCGCGCTATAGTAGGGTAAAAGCAGGGATTATGGAATAGCTTTTTTTAAATTAACATTGCTCCGATATAAATGCATATGAAGACTTTAAATTTACACAGAACTCTTGAGGAATATGTTAGCTACAACATCCAATAAATGAAAGTTGCCAAAATTTAAGTCCAACGTCAATATAACAAAAAAGTCAAAAGTGAGAAAATGGGAGGGTCTAAAAAATGGGATGTAATATGCAATATCGATGAAATTTTGACCATAGTAATAAATAACACAATAAATGAAGTCCAAATTTGTTTATTTATATAAACTGATCAAGAAAAATAGAAAACTGTTCAATTTTTATATATATATTGTACAATAACACAGAAAATATAATAGCATCATTACGAACGTTATTACGCATGGACAAATAAAAAATCGCAAATAAGCTAATAAATCGCAAATAAACTGATATAGAATCCATGCTGTAATCTAACCTAATCTAATCTGATCACGAATAAGTTGCTACATGTATGGAATCTATTCCATATTCTCAACCCTCGATGTATTCCACATTACCTGCATATCGTCATATGACAAATAAAGTCTTTCCGTAGCAATAAACAAGTTCGAAATAGCAATTAATTTGCATAATATTGTTCATGCAACATTATCAAAAGCGTTTGTGCAATATAAGCATTAAAAAAACTTACCTTTAGTTTGTGAGAACACTTTTTAGAAAAAGCTGCCGAATCTTCTGACGTAACGAAAATGAATAAATGTTAATTGTAGCAAAACAGTTGGTCGGACCGAGTTCATTGCTTGTTATGACATGTTTGGTAACAGTTGCAATAACTTTCAGCGATTGCCGCCAGATTACAATGCTTCGTTTAAAAAATAAGCCACTATTTCATATTAATAGCCTATGTCTTAATCCCTGATTTTACTCTACGCTACTAACTTGATACAGTATATTAATGTGCTAACGATCAACAAATTTATTTTTAGAGTAAAGTACTTTTTGAAGTCGCTATTATTAGCATTTACATACATGTAGCATTTACATACATATACACAAGTTTTAAAGTAAAGTACTTTTAAAATGTTATTAAAAATCGATATATTTATATCGTTGGTTTATTCAAAAAATATTTTGATATATTTATTTAGATATATTTTTAATAGCGAATTCAATTAAACGCATTAGCGAGCACTCAGTAAGCTATTGTATATAAATTGACGTAAAGAAGTGTATTTAATATAAATATATGTAGAAATGAGTTTTAAACCACAAAATTTTCAATACACACTATGTGTCGTATGATAAAATACGTATTTTATAATTCAGAAAATATTTAGATTTACTCTCTTTTACACTCAGATTATATCAGTATAGGTGGTACAATGAGTTTAATATGCACCAGTGCACACTCTAATGAATCCAACAGAATTCGCTGTATCTTTAAAATTGTTTTGCATTTGCAGCGTAAAAGATTGCTCTTATTGTTTAACATAAAAATATTAATATTTTTTTTTTTTAGTATACCGATTATTTCGCGTGCTAATAAGTATGCTTAAGAATTCTGCTACGCTCTTGAGATTAAAGTGAAAGTTTTAATAGTAGAAAAACCTATATAACTTTATAAAGCTTGTATCTTAAGCTTGTAAACTTCGGTATGTTTACCGAACCGTAGCCGTTAACTCTCAGAAAGTTTCCGGATTCCGTATCGAGAAAAGATTTAGCTCTTGGGTAAGAATGCGAGATTTGTAACAACGACGTAAGTCAGGCAACCGTAGAACGTGATTCATGACGTATACCGTAACTGTACCCGACGATCGGATTAAACTTGACGCCCGGCGCACTGGCGCTGCCAATACCCTGTCGTTATACAATATCGACGTGCCACCGATAATAGGTCCAAATTTACACCCTCCTACGATGAGATATGACCCTTCAAACTGACGTATTCAAGACTTATGCAGACTTCGCTAATCAGACTGTCGGGGTTGATCCGTCTTTAAATAAAAATCTAGATTCTCAGAGAAAATAAACATGCTCTGATGTAATTCAATCTTACGATGAAGAAATGAACAAATTTTTAATACAAAATTTAAATTGATTGAGAACTTGAGTTTCGATGTTTTCTGCTAAAAATTAAACTTATCAATAACCAATCGAATTTTTATTAAATTAAAAAGTTAATTAAAATGTACAAAAATGGATTTTCAGTATTGATTGTCATAATATTATTATTTGTCTCGTATTTTTATCGAACAAAATATTGCTCGTATAATGACGTTTTCAATAAACCTTTGTCTCGGATCGCAAGATCATTCATGTCCCTTCCGCTTCCGTAATTACACGCACGTATCTCCCTCGATCCAGTGTTACGTAATTGGTATACGTTTATGTCATGATTAACACGCACAAGCAGTAAATACCCGTTACGCTTGGCTAAATGCCATCGATCTCTCGCGCATGGCCGAATTACGCGATTAATTTCTAATGCGTGTGTCCGCTAGCAAATCGACTCGACCGGTCTGCGCGAATCGCGTCGAAAGCCCAGACGTCTGTTTCACAAGGACATTCAAGTTTTAATGGAGGACTTGCGAAAATCGATCGTGCGCTCACATATACATACGTACCGACGTAGATACGGACGTATATCTACGTCGCACTCGTTGCGCGCCGTTAATGACACCGGGTCGAAGTGGCGGCAAAGTGGTGGACGTGTGGCAGTCGTGTTAACGAGTCTCCGATAGCGAGCGGGTCGACAGCTGTTAACGTGCAATTAAAATGGCGGGACAGAGAGAGCGAGAGCGAGAGAGAGAGAGAGAGAGAGAGAGAGAGAGAGAGAGAGAGAGACCCGCGGCCGAGAACCGACGTAAAATCGTCGCGCAACGATGCACGCGCGTCTACATGTAGCCGCGACTTGCCTGCGCGTAATACGTGCATCATTAACGGCGAACGCGTTGCGTACCGGACATGGTCGCCTAATTACGGCCGACTAAAGCGTTTGATTATCGGCACGTGCATCGAGATAATGGCGCTGCGGCACCCGTGCCTCGGCTACGTGATCGAAACCAGTGTCTCGGTCAACGCAATTTTCGATTAAAACGCATCTCGCGTACTACGACGGTCACAAAATCGCCATAAACGTAACCCAATCCAATTGCTTCTTTTCATCTCGCTCCTTTTCATCTTTATATCGGTCCGTTTTAGAGTCTTCAACTCTTATTATATCGTCATCTTCCATTATGTTCTTACAGGTAAACGGAAGAAGCGAGGCAGCGCAAAGCGCAAACTCTCGCCCCCTTACATCATTAAACTTGTTCCGGTCGAGATATTCTCTTCCGTAAGTGGAAGAATCCTCTCTTTTCTGTCTGCCCGTTCTTCAGATATTTTTTTATCAGAATCGACCGTCCTTTGACGCTACACTCGAGTTCTTTGATATCGCAAACCTTTGACCGGACTTTGGACAGTAGACGTGATCATTAAGGATGGCTGATACTGTCTCAAGATTAAACCGGATATACTGAAGTAACGAATTAAGCTGTATTATTTATCATTTATTCTAAATTCGGGTAAGAGACCACATAGTTTGAAAGAGAAATATGGAAATATTTTGTATTTTTGTCATAAAACATCAATCCATATCATCAATCCAATCACCATATATTTCATCTTATATCGCAGTTCGGCGATTTGTCGATGATGTATCGCCGCTTCGCTCCTTCGTTGGTCCCTTAAGCGAACACTTATCACGATCACCGTAACGCCCCGATAGTCGTCCGACGACCTTTCGGTATTCCGAACTTATCGATACTCTCCAGAGATCGCGATAGACCTCCTCTCTCGTAATATCCTCACACTCTTTGGATTTCCCTTCCTCTTTCCGCATGTGCTTGTCGCATACACTTCGTGCTTCCTGACGGCGCCCATCCTCCTTCGTTTCTCCGCCCCCTTTTTTTTCTTTCGTCTTCCTCTTATCCTGTATGCGACCCATCTCAGGTACCCATCTATCGCGCTCTCCCTCCGTCGCCATCGATCAGTCAGTACTTTATCACGACGCAACGTGTGCGCACACACTTTATCGCCGGTGCCGCATTATGGCAATACGTCAGCGCGGTTTTGCCAGCATCAATTGCCATTCAAATCAGCGTCGATCGGATTAGCGTGTCTTGGACAGAATGACTGCTTATGACAAGGGAAAGGGAAGAACATCGGAGATACGTTAACGGAAAATCAAGTTCAGAGAAGGCACAATATGTTAAGGATAAAAGAATAAAGAGATTGCTGGTTTTTTATTTCTTTTGAATCAAGATATTTTTAGACATAAGAATAAACTAAAGACATAGAGTAAGGATCGTGTCATCCATATTTAAATAATAATATTATATATCTAATGTGATCAACAAGTAATGAGAGAGAGGAGCGTGAAGACGACCAATCTCCCTCTCTTTTTAACAACATTATACTGTTGAATAAAAAGAAACACGACTAGCGTTTTCACGCTTTGTTTCTCGTTTTTTTCGACCAATTGTACACACGAATTACGCAGTCCATGCTTTGTCTCGTCTTTGATTTGTCCAGTGCTGTTTACCCAGCAAGTGATTGGCCAATTTGTTTACTTACGTTTTACTACTTTTTTTTACATATTTCTGGCTTAAGGCAACAAATGTTAATTTCCTTATTGCTTACTTCCTATTACTTAAATTTTTTATATAATAATAGGAATACTGTGACGATCATCATAGCAGTCGACATATAAAGATAATATGAAAGTAACGAACTAAGATACATGTATAATGTTGTGTATATTATTCGTATTTCTGGAAACACTGGTAGTGTCTCGGCGCTAAGCTACGCGCAGCGCCACTACTGTGGCTACTTTAAAGGCCATTCTCCATAAGACGCAGGACGCAGGTCGTAGGTCGCAACTGAAACGTATTTCAGATTGTAATAGGTTGCAGACCGCGATACGTAGGACGCAGGACGCAGGACGCGAAAGTTGAAGTTGACCCAACTTTCTGCGTCCTGCATTCTGCGTCCTACAATCATATCATAATTAAAATACGTTAGGTTAGTTTCTAGTTTTGCGACCTGCAACCCGCGTTCTGCGTCTTATGGGGAATGGCCTTTTACGCGAGCTGGCGAGTTGCGGCAGATTGAGATTATCGGATCTCAATAAGGGCTGAACCGATCAAATTCTAAGTGTGTCAATCGATTGCAACCGCTCGGGATATATAATGAAAGTGTTTTTATTTTTTCTCTACGTGCTCTACGAGCGGAGATATTGCGACGCAATATACAAATCTGAAACTTATATATTAATAGCGTTTTCGGCCCGGCCGGGTTTGCACCAACCTGGGTTGGATCAATGGCGTTTTGTGCTCTCCTATTGGTAGAGCGTGTGACGTCAACCAATAGGAAAGATTAACTCAACCAAGGTTGGTGCAAACCCGATCGGGCCGAAAACGCTATAAGAAACGTCATTGTCGTCGACGTCGTCGTCATCGCCGTTACAGAGTGGTGGGGGTAATGTCCTTTTGGAATTTTTGGCGCAAAAAGCAAATGTGGCACTGACATGCATGATCACATCACACATGTGTCTGTTTTCTGTGGCTAAGGCTGATGAACTAGTGTACACTTTTGGAATTGAATGGTCTGTTTTCTGTTCCTGCACTAGACTGTTCTAGAACTCTCTTTCTCGCTTTAAACAAATATCAAACGTATATCTATCTCACTTTAAGTTCCAAATGTGTACACTAGTTCAGTCACAGAAAACGAACCTAAAGTGAGATAGTTTAGATTAGGAAATCCGTCATCTGGATCTGGATTAGAGGAACACGTAAGTGATTTTCTGCTTCTACATACACAAATTAGACTTGCTCGACACGTTTTTGCACGAAATGAACGAATCTGGTAAAAAGAAATATATCGTTTTACCCCGTGGACCGAGATATTAATCGTTAAACTTGATGACTATTTAGGTTAGGAAATCCGTCATATCGATGGCATAAAAGGACGTGAGAACATGTAATTGAAACTAGAATAAGTATTTTCTGCTTCAATTACACAAATTCTCTGCTTTAAAAACACTTTCTTTGTTTTAAGAATACAAATTATTGTCTATATAATTTTTATTTTTACAGCAGAGTATTTGCCTTGGTTAAATATTTGTTTGTAAAGCAGAAAATTTGTTTAACCCTCTATGCCATTGATGCAACAGATTTCCCAATCTGGATATCTGTCAACTTTAATTAATAACAATTAATAACTCGGTTCGCGGAGCAAAGCGACATATTTTTCATGTAGCGCAAAAATGCGTATGTAACAAACACAATTATTATTATGTATGAGCCCTTTTTTACGAAATTCATTTTCAGGTATTATTAAAATTGGTGCGACTCGTCGAC
This sequence comes from Trachymyrmex cornetzi, assembly GCF_001594075.2. Classification (NCBI taxonomy): domain Eukaryota; kingdom Metazoa; phylum Arthropoda; class Insecta; order Hymenoptera; family Formicidae; genus Trachymyrmex; species Trachymyrmex cornetzi. Next base: position 343,729 of record NW_017298586.1, on the reverse strand, counting down.
TTTACCTCAACTGACTAAACTACTAAAAACTTTATTTTTGAAAGCTGGACCAGTTTGATATAGCAATTCAGAAAATATCAAAAAAATTTTTTTTGAATGGAATTTACGGAAGAATGTTTGGAACAAAATTTGGGACTTTGTCAGATTCACGTATGGTTTACATCACTGTTTAACTGCAACGAATAATTTTCCAAGTCTGTCAGGAGCTTTTGCATATCCATTCGGAAGTATTATATGTAACAAACACAAGTAATATTGTTATCTAATTATTATTATTATTATGTATGAGGCCTTTTTTACGAAATTCGTTTTCAGGTATTATTGAATTGATGCGACTCGTCGACTTTACCTCAACTGACTAAACTACTAAAAACTTTATTTTTGAAAGCTGAATCAGTTTGGTATAGCAATCCAGAAAACGTCAAAAAGGTCTTTCTCAAATAGAATTTACGGAAGAATGTTTGGAACAAAATTTGAGACTTTGTCAGATTCACGTATGGTTTACATCACTGTTTAACTGCAACGAACAATTTTCCAAGTCTGTCAGGAGCTTTTGCATATCCATTCGGAAGTATTATATGTAACAAACACAAGTAACATTATTATCTAATTATTATTATGTATGACACCTTTTTTACGAAATTTGTTTTCAGGTATTATTGAAAATTGGTGCGACTCGTCGACTTTATTTCAACTGACTAAACCACTAAAAACTTTATTTTTGAAAGCTGCACCAGTTCGGTATAGCAACTGTATTAATTTGAATCATACTTTAAGACTGATTATTGAAGCATCTTCTCGTTTGCCTAAGAAAGAATTGCAATCGCATTTGTATTTTTGGTGACATTATGTTGAACAGGAATTTAAATGAGTTGTACAGGTAATTGTTTTAAATAAAAAGTAAAAACTGTAAACAGTGAATGATTTAATTTTTGTAGAGCACTCATTTAGGAATATGTGTGAGATAGCGTATAATTAACTTAGTAAACGGTCGCTAATTATTATTTGTTTCGTTTGACAGAGAAAAAATATTTCAAAACTTTGTTACGATCTTACCAAGTTTACTCCTGAAACCGAGCATAGATGACAGCTTAATTCGTACGATCAGTTAAATTTTACGTTTTAAGGAATGGATCCGGAAAAGATTGATAGGTAAACATGAGTCTATTATCGGTAAATTATATAGGCATATAGGCAACCGACTTACTGAGTATATTATATGTTATTTATACAAACTTACCTTTTTAAAAAAAGTTAAAAAGAAGCGCTAAGCATGCGTGCTTTTCGTGAAGAATCATTTGGGCCGGTTTCACCAACGCCAATTACTTAATTGGCCGTGGAACTGACTAATTGTGTTTGCTATTTAGTAGAATTGACCACTTATGATTGACAGTTAATCACCGATTCGGCTTAATCGAGTTGATGAAACCGACCCTTTTTATATAATACTAAGTACCCAACCCAATTAATAGTAGCTTTAATTTTTTTTTCAAGGATATTCTTATAATGATATGTATCATTCGTATAAAAGATTTGATATCAACAAAACTGGCGCCAAGTTAAATTCCATGTAATTCGGATACGAAATTATATAAATAATCTTAACTTTAATGATATCATTCCTATAAAAGATTTGATATCAAGAACTGGCGCAAAGTTAAATCCCATTTCTTTATACTATGTAAAATTAAATAAATAATAAATATTAATCTTATGATATGTATCATTTGTATAAAAGAATTGATATTAACAACTCTGTGGCGCCAAGTTAAATTCTACTATCAAAATAAGAAGTAAAACCCAAGTGATACTATCTTTATTATTATTTACTTAATCCAAATGGTATTATCTTTAATTTTTATGCAATGAAACCTAAGTATACGTATGTAGATCTTATTGAAGGATCTTCCTATTCCAAATCCAAATGATTTAAATTCCTCTTAAATGAAATTATTATATCACAATTCATTCACACACACAAAGACATTTCCTCTTCCAACTGAAATAGTGGTTATGGTATTTAATTTTCTTTCAAAATATTATACAAAACATTATCACAAATTTAAATAAAAAAATTTTTTATGTAAAAACACTTGGCACTGCTAGATCTCGATATAATAATAGTAGCAAAATACGAATGTAATATTTAGAAAGTAAGGGAAATAAGAATATAATACTTAGAAAATGTAATATTTAGAAAAGTAACATAAATAAGAAGCATATTAATAAGAAAAATTAGAATCGTATTAAAAAATATGAATGTTTAGAAAAATAAGAAGCATGAGAGTTAAAGTATCTATATAAAGTATGTATATATATGCGATTGAATTATAGAGTCGTGTAAATTACATCGACATCTAGAATGGACCGCTGATGGCAATGATGGGGG
>NW_017298586.1:335876-341278 GCF_001594075.2 Trachymyrmex cornetzi | reverse complement strand
CTCTAATCGTCTTTCTACCCCCACCATTGCCATCAGCGGTCCATTCTAGATGTCGATGGTAAATTATGAACGTTGTGAATACTGTTAAGTTTAAGTCTAAAAAAAAATAAATTTCGATTTGTAAGACATGCGTTATGAAAGAAAAATAAATAGTAAACCATTCTTACCATTCTAATTTTAAATTGTTTTTATAGTTTTTCTTACTCGATCTAGCAGCGCCAAGTGTTTTTACATGAAAAATTTTTCTATTTAAATTTGTGATAATGTTTTGTATAATATTTTGAAAGAGAATTAAATAACCACTACTTTAGTTGGAAGAGGAAATGTCTTTGTGTGTGTGAATGAATTGTGATATAATAATTTAAGAGGAATTTAAATCATTTGAATTTGGAATAGAAAGATCCTTCAATAAGATCTACATACGTATATTTAGGTTTCATTGCATAAAAATTAAAGATAATATCATTTGGATTAAGTAAATAATAATAAAGATAGTATCACTTGGATTTTACTTCTTATTTTGATAGTAGAATTTAACTTGGCGCCACAGTTGTTAATATCAATTCTTTTATACAAATGATACATATCATAAGATTAATATTTATTATTTATTTAATTTGACATGGTATAAAGAAATGGGATTTAACTTTAATGATATCATTAACTTTAATGATATCATTAAAGTTAAGATTATTTATATAATTTCGTATCCGAATTACACAGAATTTAACTTGGCGTCAGTTTTGTTGATATCAAATCTTTTATACGAATGATACATATCATTATAAGAATATCCTTGAAAAAAAATTAAAGCTACTATTAATTCGGTTGGATACTTAGTATTATATAGAAAGGGCCGGTTTCATCAACTCGATTATGCCGAATCGGTGATTAACTGTCAATCATAAGTGGTATTATTTACATCATGCGAATCATGCACGAAGTGCAGTTAACAGACTTATGATTAAGCATACATTTTTTCAATCTTATCAAAGTAGCGAATTTATACATATTAGGTGTTAAACTTAATTCCTGCCGTTTTTCGTCTCTAAAATTGATTTGTTTCGAAAGGAAGATGAATGAATACCTTAATCAAAGTAATTTCCTCCATTTTATACTTTATTACTAATTAATAATACTTTATTAATAATACTTTGATTAATATTCTCATTAATCGAAATTTCTAAAGGTGTTTGCAATTTATTTTAAAAACATTAAGTCATTAAATGTACCAAAAAAATGATGGAAACGTGTTACTGATAGTCACAAAGTTAAATTTGGATATTGCACTCGGTTATTGAATTTCAATAGCACATAAGAGTATGTGTTTGTTTTATACGTTTTATGTGGAAACTATACTATTTAAATAATAATTGAAGTGGAAACTATAACAGCGAAACTATAACAGTCGAAAATTCGTGTATATTTCATGCGGTGGTGAACATGTCCTCAATTGGTTGTTCCGAGTACCTACGTGAATATGCACTTTTGATGCATATGCATGAAAGGTAAAATAAGAAATAAGTATGTCAATGTGGAACAAATTTTTTTTTCGATTAATGGGAAAATTAGGACATATTGATAGAGTGATGAATATTGAATAAATATCGATGAAATGTTGGTTTGAAAGCGTCGAGATGAATACAAAAAGCGGATTTTTTTCAATATTACCTAGAGATTCAGAGATAAACACGAGATGAAATAAAAGCATTAGAACCCTCGGCGAATCCCACTAATCGCATTATTTCATTTTCCTCTTTTATCATATTCGGAAAAATTACGCTCGTCAGAATGCAAGCTGAAAATAATAGTCGATTGTATAGTTGCGAAATTACATGGATTCTTTTATACTTATATAAATTTATTTTTTATTTATTTATATATTTTTATTTACATACTTTTCTCGTCTATGACGTAAATTCTCTCTCATATAACTACTGATAAAACCATATAGTGTTCCACACATAGCGTATCTATTAAAAATATCATTTTTTGTTTTAGTATGAGTTTATGTAAAACGAGCGGATATTGAAAAGTTAGTCAACAATAAACGTTGTATCAAGGCCGCAACGTGTCGCAGAACATTGAAAGTTTTGAGGATAGAGGGAGTTCAAACACTCAGTACAACACGCTTTTACAAAATAGGAAATAATAGGAGATGTAGCTTTTGCTGCAATTTTGTGTCAAGGCTCGCAGTTACACGTGCTTGTATAATATTATCAATAAAGCGGCAAAAATTCCTTATTATAAAAGGTTTTTTGCATACTGCATAATGAAAGAATAGTATTGCGATTAATATAAAAATGATAATCTTTTTATAGAAATTATTATACTCAACATTCCATGCACGAATAAGTATTTGTATAAATAGTATGAAAAATTTTAACACATGATCTTTTTATAAGTCATTTGTTGAGAAATGTCAATATAGGATTAAAAAGATGAAAGAAAAAATTCCGTAATGAATGTTTAATATAAACTGATAACTTCATAATTCTTCTATCGATCGTTCCATTCGTGTACGAAACATAAAAAATCATTCATTAAAAATAAAAGTTGAATAGAAAAAGAGAGAGAGAGAGAGAGAGAGAGAGAGAGAGAGAGAGAGAGAGAGTGAGTTATTGGGTCAGATATTTCTAGTTGGAGAATTCAACGCGCGAAGATAACGTTTTAAATGAAACCCAGGGGATGAGCATCTTGAATGTGATTTATTTATACTTGGAAACTTAACGAAGCTAATTTGAAAGTGGATTTTCAGTTTTATTTTCCGTAAATGCTTGCAATAATGCATCTCGCGTACGCGTTGCATCAATTATAATTACGGCTCAATGAATTAATTTGCGTATGATTTGGTGTCTAACTGGATTTTATTTGAATCTACTTCTACTCTTACCCATTTATATTTTTCAATGTTTGCGAAAAACACCAGAAACATGTCCAATATTTACCCATACGGTGGAAATCAAACGACTCTCAAAACGGGTTACCGGCTGTTTAATAACGCAGCTTAAAATGGCGAGGTACTAACGAGGCATAACATACGATGTCCTAATTATCGCTTTTGTTTTAAACCGGACATCAATCATGTGCTTGTTATCCAAGCGTGTGAGCAGCTTTTATTTTGAGCGTAACGATCGTGTTGTTTCGCTGTCTGCTATTTGAGTTTCAATCATTTCATAATTATTTGGATCGCAGCGCGGAAAGATGAAATCCATTTTCACGTTAATACACGAACAGTATTAAATCGGTTCGATTCGATCACTGCTATCATTATCATTTATTTCACGAGGTACCGAATTAATTGTCAATTGATATGCACCTTTCTGATAATTATTCTGAAAGACATAATGTACCGTAAAATAGAAAGAGAGATTTTGATATGCGACAGGATATATAACAAGTTTAAAATAGAATTAGTTTATAAATTAAATTAAAATTAAATTTAATTAAATAAGCAATTTACAAAGTTATACATCTTAACAAAATAGCTCGAAATTATGTCGGCATACAATCATCAAATATTACAAAAATAATGCGTTATATTTACATGACATTAACTTCGTAAACTTCCACTTGCTAATGCGGATGATTGTAATTTTAGAAATGTAATTTCTTTAGTTTTTAGAATTTATTATATGTAACTATTTTAAAATCCATTTTTTTCAAATTTCTAGGTTAAAATATTAATATTTATTATTTTATAAAACTACCATGATTACTCAACAGGATGTAAAATATATAAGAATAACGCTATGTAATTATTTACAATTTCTATAATCATTTTTTGATTAATCTATTGAAAGATTAGTCTAGAAGTGTAATGTGGTGGAACGAACGTTACATTATCTTATTGTGAGTGACGTAACTACCTTTTTAGAAATCCCGATGGGTGTAACCGTTTTCATATATATTATTATCTATACAATGTAGCAATTTCTAGACCACCCTTTTAAACGTAAACTTTCTCTTTACATTTGCAATTAGTCACGCAGTATAACGGTGACGTTATCGCAACCAAGCATGATTTTCTGTGCACCACAACGCGCCCCTTTAATACTCTACGTATCTTCATCATAAATGAAGAAAAATATGGCGTACATTTATGAAAATTACAATATATACCGCGAGCTATGTAGAATATCTCAGTTACATTGTGAAATGTTGCAGCTATGTGGTTTGCGAAATACGAAGCTGGTTTTATTAAAATAGTCTTCGCTTTTCTCTAGACGGTGAAATTAGTTTTCTAATCAGAATATTATCTTTTCTCCATTAAAGAAAATCAAAGTTTTCTTTATTTCTCAAATACAATTGATTATTAGACTGTTCTTACCAACGATATTTTATTTACTCTCTAAATTTAAATCAGTGAATACCTAGTCACTAATTACCCAGTGGCATACTTTGCCCTGGATAATCAGTGAAGTTCAACTAAAAAAGGAAGAATTTGAGCATTATATAATTAAAATACTGATATTTGCACGTTAATTTCAATCTTCGAATACTATATTCATTAAATTTATGCAGTAAAACAAGGTTAGTTAGATCATAAATAAGATTAGATAGGTTAGGGATCTCACATTTCATTCGCTGATTATCAGTGTCATACTTGGCACTCATATCAGTAATTATCCACTGATTCAGATTTAGAGAGTAAGTGGATTGAATTTTCCGAATAAAACAACGTTAAAAGCTGGGCACTTCGAATATACCTGGTGCGATCGTAAGTGTTGTGTCGCTATAAAATCAATATCTCGAGCGATTTAACCCAAGAAACATGATCATTTCTAAAGATAGCATACATAAATCGTTGCATGCCTCGTCGCGCTATCAGCCGGTAATACGAATAAACGATCCGGTAAAGACCAGTCCACTTAATGGAACAGTTTTAACTCGCAATAGCTTTTGGGAATTATCGAAATCTTTTCCTACAACAATCCTGTTAGAACAACTCTTTTAGAGCACAATGAACGATAATGAGTCTTCGTATTATTACCTCTATAGTAGAGCTTTCGAGCGGAAAATAATCATGTACAATTATACAGGGTCGTACATATATTCGGGAGAAAGTTTATACTTACAAGTAAACCTACCTTTGTGTGACTCGCCGATTTTATTGAAACTTTGCACACTTGTAGAGTAGGCAAAAATAATAGACACGTATTTTTTTTTATCGGCAATAGTCAACATTAAAGGGGTGAAATCGACCCAAAAAATTGAAATTTTTTGAATTAAATTTTTTAATATCTTTTTTAACTCGTTAATTTTTTATATATGGGGCATTCTTTCTCAACCGGACACCCCCCTCTGCCCAGAATTCATATGAACCAAAAAAATTTTTTCAGGGCTGAAAATTTAGCTAAACATGTCTACTTTTATTTGCCGTGTGGCCCCTTTCAAAATTC
>NW_017298586.1:264730-334993 GCF_001594075.2 Trachymyrmex cornetzi | reverse complement strand
TTAACTCGTTTATTTTTTATATATATTTTTAATCGTTGAAATTATTGTTTATAATTTTCACAATAATGATATGCAAAAAAAAATTCATTAATACATAAAGAGTTTGCACACCTATAGATAAAAATGTTAATAGACTTTCGTCACCCATTCGTATATTCATAACAATTATTCCTTACGAGAAGGGTGGTTTACCTCCCGCAACAAGGGTGCATGGAAAGTCGGACATGTAAACTTTACTATCTAACATAAAAAACGTTTTGTAATAGTTTCGTGTTGATCGGTACATTACTTTTATGTAAAACATTATGACGATGCCCTAATACCCTCAACTTTGAGGGTCGATTTCACTCCTTTAATGTTGATCATTGCCGATAAAAAAAATACGTATCTATTATTTTTGCCTACTCTACAAGTGTGCAAAGTTTCAATGAAATCGGCGAGTCACACAAAGGTAGGTTTACTTGTTAGAGTAACTCAGAGTTTATATAGACTCGGTTCAACGATTTTCTAACACAATATCAAAGGCCGCAACAAAAGGAGTAAATGATATACGTCGTCATCATCGTTATTTTCGCGCGCTCTATTATCTATCGAGAGAATGAATAATACGAGATAAAAATACGAATATTGAAACTTGAATATTTTTTATCTCTCATTACTAAGACTTATTCAGATTGAATTATTTTTGCGAGAATCTCACATCAAAGTTGTACCAAAATTGTATGATGTTTTTTTTTGTAGAAATTGCTCGGAAAGGTCAGTTTTGCTGAAGTATCTCAAAATTTAGTTAGATAGAGATCTGAAAATAATTTTAGATGATCTAAATAATTATGTAAAACACTTAACTATCGATGACAAAAAGTTTTAATATTCTTGCAATCAAGTTAAGCGCCCTACATAATTATTTTGATGGTCCAAAATTATTTTCAGATTTCCTATCTATATATAGCTAAATTTTTTGATATTTCAGCAAAATCTTTTTTTCCGATATATACGATATCGATTGTTATAATTTATTGTTGCATTTTTAGTTTGTAATTTTATTATATAAGAAAGTTAAAAAAATATAAAATATCAATATTATGCGTAAATTTAAATGGAAAATACAACACAGAGTTCAATACGAAATTAATGTAGCTTTAATTTGCATATTGACAAGTTAATCTCAAATAATACTACATCAACCTTAAAGAGATATCAAAGAAACATCAATGCTATGTGTATCAGTGTGTCACAGTCAGGATTACTTCATTTACGGAACTTTATTAAATCTTTGGATATTACATCCGTTGAAATTAGTCACATCGTTAACGCGTTTGTGCTACGTCATAATAACGATGGCGATACATTGCCACCTCGATTGCCACCGTATGTATGACAACTAATTATGATACAACACGATTATTGCGTATTATTGTGGCTATTACGTATGATAATAATGTGGGCGTTATACCATCGCGCGATGTGTTATGTTACAACGTTAGTATAATGCAAATAATACGAAATCATCAATATGCAACATGTTTACCAACGATGGTCCTGTTAATAACAATAGAGATTGAATCTGGGAATGCAGTGTAAGTTGCAGCGTGTTACCAACTTTGAACAAGTATTTTCTGATAAATAGTTTTACTACTTTTACTTTGACTTACTTTACTTTGCTTTGCAGCTTTAAATTTAAATCTCGAAGAACGTAGTCATGTTATTTATGTTAAGCTGTTAATACCTTATGCATATACTTATACTCATATGCATGCTGAAGATTTAAAGTACTTCTCTAGTTATAAATTTAAATATAGCTCTTTGTGCTTTAGTTATTATGCCCCGGTTGGATCTTTAAGAGGATTCGTCGAATATAGTCTATGCTTTTATTTCTCATTACATTATACATAAACCGAACAATATTACAGTTTTATTAAATTATTAATTTACAAAATTAATTATTACATTAATAATACGAAAGGGTCAAATTTAAATAACGGCTTAAGCATTGCGTTAATAAGACAACGTAGGATTTATCATAATTATTTGTACATGCAAATTTTATTCTCTTTTTTTTTACATATACAGTGGTTTAATCCGCAAAAGTAAAATACCCTGCGGGTAAAGACGACGATGACGACGACAACAACGACAACGACAAAGCTTTAAGCGACGACGTCGCGGACGAGGGACCGTAAATCCGCGTCGCGGAAGTTCGAGAACGAAGCGGAGGTGTACGAGGTGAACTCCGGAATGCCTTGGGGCAAAACGAAAAGGAGAACTGCATCAGGAGGGACGAGAGTCGAAGATGCGCTGGTAATGGTGGCGGCTGCGGCAGCAGTGGCTATGGAGGTGTGCATCACGGTAGGGTCGGTGCAACGCGCGCGGAGCAAGCGGGGCGAACTTGAGATGGTAAACACGGGAACCGTGCATCATCCGAGCCGAGAATCGAACTTTCCTCTATGTCCCCAGTGCAGGAGTCTAAGATCTCCGCGCGCGCGAAGCGAAATTCAATAGGCCATTCGCTTTTAAGAAATGCATTTCGATGCCGACCCGCGGCTTTGACGCGAAAAGGTGTGAATTTCGCAGTCCCTTTCTGCATCACACACGAGAGTAACGAAATCACCGGCGTTACGGAATTTACCGCTATCGGCTGAAATTGAATTTTCTTCTCGAATCAAGAAATGTGGCGGCAGCAATCCGATGCGGCGGAATGTAATGCACGCGATGTTAGTAAAATTCTTTGGCTTCGAAATAAATAAACGTTATTTCCAAAACTGTTGATAATTACATAGCGTTAATGCAGAAATTCACCACTTTACATTAATTAACAATCTATTAAATCGCTATATATGTATATTAAATAAGCCTGAAACGCGTTTACGCGGAGTTTATATGCCGCTTAAAACATTTCAATGGACTCAGCCGAATTGAGTTGATTGAAGTCGAATAGCTTGTTATTGTTAGCAATGCGAATAAGCAATTCCGACGCGCGCATAAATTACTATTGCTTATGAATACGCACGTTCTTGTTTCCCATGTATGTGATAAGAATTAATTTCTCGACATATGACGTAATATTACGCGAAACGTTTGTTTGTAGAACGGCTCAAAATCCTAATACTTCAACCTGTCTCCTAAGCGCATACGTGAATTTAATTACCATAAATCGTAGCTTACCGGTTTGCAGTGCAGTGCACGCATTCCGTTTTACGGTGCCATCATTAGTGCAAATATCGTAGCTAGCGTTCTATCCCCTACAAGTCGGTACACACGACAGATGTTAACACCGAATTAACACGTACAACGTACGACTACATGGCTCCGTGGCAAGTTAACAGCGTTACCGGCACGTCGATATGATCGCAATTTCAGCTTACAACCATAATTATCGCGTACTGTACCAACCATATGCCTGAGTGGGCTCTACTAAAATGTACTTTACCGACCATTAACTGCAAGAGATGCAACATCTCACCGGACGACATCGCATCGTTGCACAAATATCAGATGGGGGGGGGGGGGGGGGAGGGAAGCAAAATATTCTCATTAGTCGTTTGGATATAGTAATTAAACTTTCATGTAACATTCATTATATTTGCAGAGCGTGTATCATAAAAACGTCTAGTGGATTTTATAAAAATATTTTCTATTAATTCACAACCGGTAATTGCTTCATACAATCACGTTATACGATTTTATTCGTCATTTATTTCATTCACATAGCATAAGATAAAATATTATATAGATAAAAAGGACTGGATAAGTAAATAAGGACTAATCGTTCATTAATGAAAAGACCACATGTTGTGGTACTTGCTATGTTAATTAGATGCAGGCTACGAATGTGGAAATTAGAATTTAGGAATTTTGAATAGAAATTATAGAGAGAATAGATTTATTATGAGAGATTGATATAGTAATTGTAAATTAATATCTAGCAAATAACAAATATTATACACAACGTCCTCTAATCACAACTGGAATATAATTACACGGGTTAATAACGTCGTTTATTATCAAAATGAACAGGAAAGAGTTGCTATATTACTAATCCACGTATAATATTAATCAGTAATATTAATCGCTATGCAAATATTGTAGTTCTGGTAAATTTAATAACGACGTCGATAACCCGCTCTCTCCCGTGTTCTCTTCCGTGTTTGTAGAAGTACTTCCGTAAGCGGATACAGAGTCGTAATTAGACGCGCTGTACTCGCGCTGAGAGAAGCACTCGAAAAGTAAACGAGGGACGAGTGAGCAATAATCCAACAAAGACGGGTGTGCACACACCCACACGAAGAAACGTACGCGTGACAAGGGATAACTCGCGTGTGTTCACGTTTTTGCGTCAAATACTGTTCGTTCACTCTTTTTGTTAGAACTTTCGTTCGATCTAACTGTATACGAAAATTAAAGAGTATTGTCGATTTCTGCAAACAGCGATTGAACTTAAAATTACAGTAATATTTAGGCCCCCAGCTCTTGTAGCTGTCTTTCTTATTCCTAAATTGTGTAAAATCTCATTTTAGCAACGTTTAAGCTATATCATATCTTTCCGCGCTGTTATTTCCTAGGAAATTTCAATTTTAATTATAATTTCAAACGACTCGTAAATGAGACGCATTCATTACCTGCGCTTTATGTCGCGCGCTCGTTCTTGAATGTCCTGCTATAACGTACAACGCCGGCGGCAGCTAATTAATGATCAACGTAGCGCAGTTCAGAACACGATACATCATACTTACTCTCTTCTAGAATTTTAACGCAAAAATAAGTTGTTTATTTTTACCGTGGTAAAAGTAACTGAGATATATTAAAACAAATAAGCCATAGATTAACAATTAACAATTTAAATTGATAATGTATTTTATATTTGTAGTTTTGTAGTTTCACAAATTACCTCCCAAATTATTATACGATTATACACAATTCATACATGTATAATGACAAAAGTATTATACTATTTCCGTACTACCGACAATTTCAACGCGTTTAATACTCGTTATTATTATATTTATTACTGCCTGTGTTCATATCCCGGAGCTTAAAATATTAACTGCGCTGCAAGTTTGATCTCGGACAGAGCACGTGCAAGACGAGTAAATGGTACGGAATATACATATACGTCACTTCTCTGCGTTCTTTCACAAGCGTACGTAACGTACGCGCAAACTTCGATGCGCTCGCAAAATCCCGTGGGCGGCGAGCGAAAACGAGCGACAGGAGGACGAATTATGACGACACGTTAAATATCACGCGATACGGACGGCAGTCGTAAAGAGGCGTTACCGCACGACGTCGATATGCGTGTGCATCTATCTATTCTCGGTCGTGCGACGCATCTCGGTTGTCCGTCTATCGTTATGTGTGCAACAGCGTTGAAATGACAGCAACACCGTCGATAGATCCGCTCTCCGGTTGTGGTCGCGACGGCTAAAAAAATACGCCGATCAGAGATGATAGTGGCCACAAATGCGCTGAAATTGCAACAGTAAAACTCGAAAACTGTCTCTGTTGCGAAATATGATAAGTGGAATAATCCCTTGCTAAATTCAAGAAATCCTGTAGCTTATTGCATATAATGATAAAATGTATCCAGTTTAAATTAGCGGTTAGATCTTTTCTCTTGATTTTGTCGATATTAAAATTTCTTACTTATTAAAATTTTTTGCTTAATATTGTTTTCACTTAAAATTTCCAAGTTTTTTATTTTTTCGATTTTTATGTGTCCCTGAAATGGATATTAATTATTAAATATTTTCTGAATAGAGTGTAACCATTAATTTTCAATAGCTCGATGTAATAAATTTTTGATTTCGAAAATTGATAAGAAAATAGTCTGCAAATAGAAATAGGATATTTGCACGCGCTTCCTTACGTATTAAGTAATAAATATTAATGCAAACAATTAGCATGAATTTGCATGCTACTAGGATGCTATGTGGAAGATAGAGGAAATATTTTCTTATCGCAGAGAGCACCTACGCACAGTTATCGACTTCCGTCTTTATCTTCCATCGCGGCATCTCGGGTTTTCTCTCTTGTCCCACGTTATTTCCGTAAGCATAATTGATATTTTTCTATCCGACGTTGTGAAAACACGCGAAAAATAGTATTAAATCCTCCTTCCTTACGTAACATTGCATCCTTGAAGAAGATGCAAAGACGTTGTCAGACACGTAAATCGTTCCTTTTTTAATCTGAGGATTTAGAGAGAGAGGACGAGAAGCATAAATAGTGGAGAGTACTGGTTTACACACAAAATGACCGTAAAAAGCCCTATGTAATGCGCGCGTGGTACGAAAAAAATCTCTTGCACGCCTCGTCAGCTAGTTAATTGCTTTTTAAGTCGGATAATATGCGGAGGTCATGCTTCATCCGTAGCTTTTAAACCACTGCCGAGCTATGGTGATATTCCTCCTTTGCATCATGCGCCAGATTTCCATCATCGCCGTTAATACGCCACTTCGACTCTCTACGACGTTGAACAATCTAACCAGCCAGGTGTTAAACGTCTTCTCACTTCTAAGACAATCATTTAATTATTGTGGAATTTGATGTTATTCACATATCTTAATTTGCAACTCTATTATATTGATTTTCGTTAAAACAGTTTAACGAATATTAAACATAGCGATGCTGTATAGAATTTTAACATTTCCATTTCAGCAGACTGAGTTTTTAATAATTCTGAAACAAATGACAATTTTTTATGCGCATTAATTTAACGTAATTTCGGATACTTTGACAATTCTTTAAAAGCTTTTGGTTGTTTCACTTTTGATGGACAAAATGAACAGAAGAATTAATTCTCATATTAATACTATTTAAATTATTTTTCTGTTTATGATATTTATTTATTTATATAAATTTTCACGTTTGTTTCGAACTTTAATACGAGGAATACTACCTCGCTTTTGCTTCATCTTGATACATGTAGTTCTTCTCATGTTACTCGATGGATCGCTGGTGTCTCCTTGACACTCGAAAGCCTTCCGTATAATCGCGTTGCCCTCACGAGTGAGCAGTATGTAAATTCCCAACTAATTTCCTTGCCCGTCTACGCGACACGCTCATTTCTTACAGCACGTGGCTTGTAATTATCAAGCAGGATATTTGATTTCCTTTACGCAAGCAAAGACATGCTCGCATGCCATTTCCAGGGTCTTCTCAAAATGCTCTACGTGTTCGCGCACACTGATGTGTTTCAGAATATTGTGGTTTCAAACTTTTTGACGTTTTCAGAATGTGATTAAAATTGTCATTCTTACTTCACGTGCATGCGCATCTAATTCCGTTAAATATTTATCATTATCGGTAACATGTAAAATAGTTTAAACATGTGAATTTTTATTTCATCATATCGGGCTTCGTCGACGTGCATACGGTATTAACGCGTCAATTTAGCATTGGATATTTCGCGGTGTGTCGGTTTTAATTTACGTATTAAACACGGTCATTTATCGAACACGCATAAATAATGGATTTCCGCGGGTATCTCGCGCGACTATTTTGTGAAAGTTTCATTTGCGCATAGGCGCGATACAAACCGTCTGCTTCCGCCGAGAGCCGCAGAGAGATGTTGGGCTGGCTGAGTTATATTATATTGCGATATCATAGCGCACACGCAACCGGAGCAACAGGGAGGCGCATAAACGTGCGCGCGGCCGGATGACGGTGTGTGCGTACGCGTTCCTCGGATTTAATTTCGCGCTTCTATATTTCGGCCAAAAAGATATACCTACGTACATACGGACGTTCTACGTGTGCACGCGAGAGAAACACGTCGTGCGTGTATACGTGCAACGAATTGCGCCGGAAAGCGAGAGACCGGTCAGCCGGGGAGCGCAATAGGCGTTATTTCCGGCCGTTGTTTTTTCATGCTCACCGCCGAATGCAACCGAGAAGAAAAAAAGAGATATACCCCCATGTACGATGGATTATAATCCAAGGATCACACGGCACAACGTGACATACTGCAACCAACGAAATAAAAATTCCGTTATCAATTGTTTCGGAAGCCAAACTTCGCGTAATTCCTCTCCGACGTTAATTGTATTGACATATATTGTTCGACATGTCCTTTATTAATACTTTGAAGCTCGATGGAGCAACATTATATCCACACGGAAAAAAATTTCCTAAATTTGAGTAATATTTTCTTGAATAATAACTAAGCAAACATTTTCTTATTGCAAATAAATATTTATTAAACGTAAACATACATTAATTGACTCAAGTATCACTTTTTTAAAAATAAATATTTATTTGCAGTAAAGAAATGTTTATTTAGTTACTACTCAAGAAAATATTACTTAAATTTAGAAATTTTTTTCCGTGCAGAAATTTTACACAGAAAGAATAGTTTTGCTGAAGTTTTTAAAAATTTAGCTGATACAGATCTGAAAATAATTTTGTTTAGATCGTCAGAATTATTATACAGAATACTAAAATGTTAAAACTTTTTTTACAGCATTGTCATCAATGGTCAAGCATTCTATACAATTATTTTGATGGTTCAACAAAATAATTTTTAAATCGGAGTATCTAAAAAAATTTGAATATTTTATCAAATCTATTCTTTTCGTATATTCTCGAAAAATATCGTATACGAAAATACTATACATATAATATATTTATATAGTTATATAGGTGACGTATATAATATATGTATACATTAAGTACGTATATTATAGATTTTTGTATGTGACATAGATTCAAGAATATAGGCCCAGGCTTAATGTACTTGTGGTCATCGGATGCCACTTTTTCTCTTGAAATTCTCCTGCGCAGGCTACTCGACCGAATAATGGAAGCTGGTTCGCGCGCATTAATAGGTGATGTTATTAGAATTTTTCGTGGATTACGAAACATCTCATAAACTCAGAATCGCTTTATTGATAATATCGTGTGCGGAGATAATAGGATCAGAAAATATAGAGATCTAACATTCTGAGGGAAAAATCGATCCGTTATTATTCAGTTTCAACATTTAATGGAGTAGGTCGGTAACTTTCATAAAATTCAAACTCTTGTTATTATGCTTTAATCCTCTTATAGTATTACATCTCTTTTTTAATATAAAAACTTATATTTAAAATTTTATATTAGCAAGAAAATGCGATTAACTTTTTAGTCTATTTTTTGCGAAGAAAGTGATAAATTTCGCGTGTCCTATCTTTGAGAAATATGTCTCACTTGGGAGATCTCTATACTTACGGAACACCCTCTTGGGAGATTTCCGTTTTCGTAGTGCTTTGTTTCACGACGAACTGACAAGAAGCGCACCAATCACCGCAAGAAACTTTGGGATGTGACACTTTCCGATCAATGGTATTTTTCCACATCCGACATATAATAAAACATGCATAAACAAGATTGACTACTTTTTGTCGTTTTTTATTTTGGCTTATCTATTTTCTATATTCGATATTTATTATGTTTATACAATTTAATTTTAACCGTTTATAATTTGCATCTTTTTGACACAAAATAAAACAGTTTTATTACTAAGTTATACAAATTTCCATTTTTTTCTGAATTTTTATTCAAATTTTAATTTTTATTAAATAGAGATTTTTAACATTTAAGTTAAAGGAGCCAGATTGCAGAGAGTAAAAATATGATTGGAGACGGAAGTTCAAGTTAATACGTGTATCAAAGTATATGTACCAGAGTGATTCCTCACTTCACATCGACGTTCAAAAATTTCCTTTGCCCCGATGAGGTTTCTCATTAATTATGATGACAATCTTATCAGAACATTCCATTCCAAAAAGATAGAATTGAAAGAAGAAATTGGGATTGATTCACAGTTCGCATTTTGTAAATTAAAAATCTCATCAAGTTGCATTTGGGTACTTATAAATATATTCGCTGTGGATCGGTATATGTGTGCATGCGTGGTAGAATATTCTAGGTAGCTTGAATGAAATTGGATCCGTCCGGGCAAACCCAGAGAACGAAGAGAAGGAAGATTCGCCAAGATTCTTCGGCAGAGACGAGGAAGAAAGATGGTTTCGTTCGAACGAATAATCAGGAGGAACCTCTGGTAATCATTTCGTGCCAATCGAGTAGTTTCCTCGTGCAATCTCGGCCTTGGTGCACCTACGTGGCTTCTCCCTCTAAATCCGCGCACGTGATGCATCCGACTAACGACCCTCTCGGGGAGCCAAAACGTGTCTCTCGAATTAAGCACCCGACACTGGGTAGATCGAGAAGGAACTCCATAGGAATTATTTCCGTGCAATAAACGAATTGACTTCGCGCACAACGGAATTTACGAGAAAAGTTACTAAGGTGCGTAAGACGAAAAAATATTACAGGATTGAACGTGCTTGGAAAAATTTAGTATGAATGTTGTCATTTATCTAAATAAAAGCGAAGTATTACGGCTATAAATTTTATTTACTGTCTTTATTTTGCAAGACATACAACATTAAAGTTGCTTATAGGACGTAGAATAAACAGCTAAATATTTTATGATATCATATATATGGAAGATTCAGAAAGATATTATCCTAACTTCTTTATAGCACACCTAATATATTTATAATCATATAATAAAATGCGCGAAAAAGTCGGAAAAATTAGAACAAATATTTCTCACTAGTATTTTTTGCAAATTTTCACTCATTGTATTTATATTGAATTCTTTGTCATGTTATATAGGGTGTCCCATTTTAATCGATCATCTCAAATATCTCTTGAACAGTGCATTTTAAGGAAAAATGTTTCAGACAAAAGTTTTGGGACTCTGAGGGGGACATAAAATGGTGCCATTGGTTTGATTTTGGGTGGCGTTGTCAAGATCAGGACAAAGTCACTTTGAATTTTTTTAACGGAACTCCCCATTTTTCATTACGTATTCTTGTAGCTTACCTCGAGAGCTTTCCAAAACACTGTAATTAAATTCATTTTCATTAAGTACTTTTCGAGTTATCAGGTTTGCAAGTTATAGCACTGCAGACATTAGCATTACCCTAAATGTCCGACCGACGGCTAAAATCTCTTGAATGTTCAGAATCACGACCTGGATAACATTTGTCAAGATCAAGACTATTGGAGGTTGTACCTCTTATTTTCATTTTTATGTAGAAATAAATTTTTAGTGCAAAAGTGAAAATAAGAGGAACGACCTCCAATGATCTTGATCTTGATAAATGTTATCCAGGTAATGATCCTGAACAACGTTTAAGAGATTTTAGCCGTCGATCGGACATCTTGGGTAATGCTAATGCCGGCGGTGCTGTAAACTGTAAGCCTCATAACTTGTAAAGTACTTAATGAAAATGAACTTAATTATATTGTTTTGGAAAGCTCTCGAGGTAAGCTACAAGAATACGTAATAAAAAATGGGGAGTTCCGTTTAAAAAATTCAAAGTGACCTTGCCCTGACCTTGACGACGCCACCCAAAATCAAACCAATTGCACCATTTTATGTCCCCTTCAAAATCGCAAAACCTTTGTCTGAAATATTTTTCCTTAAATGTACTGTTCAAAAGATATTTGAGGTGATCGATTAAAATGGGACACCCTGTATATGGATATCTTATGCATTAAAAATTATTAATCAAATAGATAACACAACATTGAAGAAACGATTGTCTATTTTATTTTCCTATCTAGCACGTAAACACGTTCTACTTTCACGCGTTATGTTGGCGTCAAGCATTCGTTTTGCTGAGCGCCAAGTTTCATTCTGAACGAAGTATCCCATCATTACACGTCAGCGAGTCAAAGAACGGAGACCTCGATCAAGAGGACGAGGGAATAGAAAAGCGAGGAAGGTATTGCCAAAGTTCGACGAGCTACCCCGTCCACCCATTAGCGTGTCAGTCATTCCGGCCGTGTAATTAAATTCCGTACGCCAATGTCGTCGCGTGGATCTCCGCCCTGCGCGATCAAATCTTTTTGAAGCTGCCGCATCCGTTCTCTTTCTCCCTCCATTCTCTCTCTCTCTCTCTCTCTCTCTCTCTCTCTCTCTCTCTCTCTTTTGCTCTCTGCTTGATTCCTCGAAATCAGCTTGGTGCATTCTGTGGACGGTATCAATATTTTCCCTGGGAAAAATGTCAGGTCAGCTCCCGGGAGAACGCGGGAGCGAGGGAGGCCGCGTTGCGCGGAGGGTGATATTCTTCCGGAGGGTCTCCTTGACATCAATTCTATCCATTTCCACGTTTTCCCGCGTTTCTTACTGCCCTACAGTCTCATTTTCAATTTATCCTTGAAACCTTTTATTGCATTTTTCGTTTCTCCTACCCCGTTTCAGAGGATCCGGCGTCGAATGGATTCGCGCGAATACAACAGATAAAACGAAAGTTTATATCGCCGCTTGCTTAGAGTAGGAGGTCCCGGGTAGGGGGGGGGGAGTCTGATTAATGGACTTCTTGCTGTATAACTGGCGAGAAAAAAAATTAGTCGGGAGGAGGTCGGTGGCACCAGAGAAAGCTGCATTGCTATAACTGTATTATAGTCGATTAATTGGAGTTGTTAGGCATCGTAATCATCTGGTTGCTGTTGTTTAATTATTCCGAGATGACTCGTACAATTGACATTATTAATATTTATTTGCACAATTTTAAAATCTTGCAGATGAAAGAAGAATTCTTAAATATATTTTCCAATCTATTAAAAAAAAACGAACTTTTATCTATTACTTTAAACATAAATGAATGATTGATGGAATATACATATAATATATAACACTAATGTTATCGTGCCACGTATTTATTTTTCTATCTTTATGATTGTTACAGAGCGACATCATGGAATTTTCCAACGTTGCACGAAAAAAGTCGCCAACGCAAAGACATAAACTCCGAAAATTGTTTCGCGTAAGAAACACTGCGACTGTACATCGTTCCTAATTGACAGATAGAGGAAGGAGCCAACGGCGGGGGGTAACTAGAAGCGGGAATGAGAAGAGGATCGAGCGGAAGACACGAAGCAGCGTTCGAAATTTACGAGTAAGTCGGTTTGCTTGCACGTCGTGGGGTCCAAGATGGTGTCTAGGGGCGGTCGTGCGCCGTAACAAATGGTTTAGCCGTGAACCCACTCGCCGTGCAACGACACCGGAAACAGGCGGCAGCTATCCGGCGAACGAGCGAGCGAACGAGCGAACGAGCAAGGAGATCCGCAAGAATTCGCGAGGACACGGACGTGAAGCTTACCCCGGTCATCTCTCACGTGGTGAATTGTTCCCAGGCACGAAAGCCGAACAGTGAAGTCGCTCTTGTTTGCAACGAAATTGTCCGGAGACAAGATGATTCTGAAACGTCGACGATGAAACGGCGTACGTTTCGCTACGATCATCCTGTGAGAGAACGCGTCGCGACTTTTTAATACGCGTTCGCAGACTCAGAGATGACACGAGGTGTCGCGCATTTCGATATTGAAATCCTGATGATAGTTGATCCATGATAACTCGGCCAGATGGGTTAAAAAATCGTGGTTCGCGATTGACGGCACGGTCTCGTGCTGCTTGCGAAATGGCGATTATACCGCGTCCTCGAAAGTGCAACAAGTGGTGTCCAGATTCTCAATGCTGAGACATCATCGATGTTACTCGACAGACGGACGAGGGGATTTGATCCGGGACCGATCAGGTTCGCGACCGGTTGGAGAATCTCGAACAGGAGGACCGCCATTGTTTCCTAAAACGATGCCAGCGGGATTAAGCGTATCTAATGAACTGTGAATCTGTTTCGCCTGTCTCAAATACGATCATCTCGAAATTTTTTTCATCAGGATTCTCTTCGCCGGTCTAAGTAGATTTACTTCCGCTGAGAGGAAACGTTCGACCAACGCATCGAGAGGTCCCGGTTCGATGCTGTTCGTTAACCTCGTCAAAGAGTGCTTTATTGATCGCGGGATCGAAAGGTAGACGACGAGTAGCTCCGAGCTAGGATTTTAACTTGATTCCAACCGTTGGCTTCCGTCGAACTCGAGTACTTGAATTTACCGACATCGTCTTTACCAGGAAGATGTATAGAAGTTAAAAAAAATTTTAATTTATACGACGATTCGCCCAAAACAGGGGAACTAGTGTTATTAATGCACGTATTAATATTCGTTGAAACGTGACGCGATTCAATGTTGCACGTGACTGCTCTAAAAAAGACTGTAAACGCGAGTCCATGGCGACGAAAGTGCTCTATGCTGTGCAGACGAAAGAAACGCTTGCCGGGCATCGACGATTCTTGGGACTGCTACCTGACCTCTCAACGGCAAATCCGTTGACTAACGTAGCAGCACCGTTCGTATGCCGCGGGCAAAAACATCTCGTGACTCGCTCGAGGACGAAGACTTCGCGATAATCCAGTCAAAACATTGTCGGATCCGCAGAGACGTCGTCGAATGAGACGATGGTGATGAAGATATCCGCAAGCGAAGCTGGCGTTCCTCTATTAGGCGCCGTCAGTCCGCGCTACGTCGTCAAACAAGCGACGGTGAAGCGCTGCGTCCTGGCGTTGTTGCTCGTCTCCATCGCCAGTATATTCTACTACACTTACTACATCGTCAGCAGTGGGCCGCTATCCAGGTAAGTCCAAACAATGCAATGAACTATTTTGCCCCTAAAATGGGAACATGATTGTTTAAGTCAATAAATTTAACTATTAGTTTGGCGCTAGCTCGCGTACAAGAGTAAAGTACATAAAGCAATTAATTTTGGTCTTGAAATGTTTCTAGAATTAATTACTGTAAGAATATCCCGATTCCAAATTTATTGCTCATTGTTTAAGTTAAGGAAGTTGTAAGGGTATAAAACACATATATTAATATTTATATTATAATTTCTTAGTTTATATACATTTATATCGATGATACTTCATATTTCTCTAACTATATGTTTTATATTTGAAACTAGACGTTTTATTTGAATTTAATTGAATTTATTTTTATTTTTATTTGATTGTTGACTCTTACTTTACCTTTTATAATTGTTAATTTATTTTCATAAGAAGAATCCTTCTATCTATCAAATTAATATTATGCTTTAAACAAACTACAGTGAGAAAAATGGTTTGATTATATCAACAAGATGTATATGGTTAAATGCATTTGGTTAAATCTAGCAGAATTTCTGGTTATTATAATAGGACACAAAATTTTATGACTAGACCATTTGGTAGATTATACTATAAGGATCTGTTTAATATTTTTCAGTTGGATCTACAAAACTTCTAGTTATATTCACTAGACATACGCTACGTTACCAGAATTCTTGTTAACGCTAGTGCATCTTGGTAGTTGCATCACTGTGCAAGTTCGCGCAAGTCGCGCGAGTCGAGCGGATAACGTTTATTGTTTCGTACATCTCGTGATCGCGTATCGGTGGCTGATTGTAGTCGAGTGTCGAGCATGTATCGTGAAGTGAAGTCTTGTGAAATAACGAAATTGCAAGTTCAATTAGATGAACAATTCTAACAATAAATCGTCATATGTACTGTGATCTGTGTCAAAAATTCGGAGAAAAAGTGGAATGTAATTGAGTAGCATGGCTGATGAAAAAACGTCTTCTCTTCTTCGCCAATGGAATTTTGAGAAATATGTAGACGTTTTTAAAGGTTAGTTATACATTAATGAAAATAATTGTTCGCTCAACAAGAAAATCTGATAAATTCAACGGGAAGGCATTATTAGACCAATAAGAAAATCTGATACAGTTAACGAGAAAAATTTATTCGATCAACAAGAAGTTCTGGTAGAGTTTACGAAAATAATTGTTCGCTCAACAAGAAAATCTGGTAGACTCAACGGGAAGGCATTATTAGACCAACAAGAAATTCTGATAGATTTAATTAGAAGGAATTAATCAAATTCATTCAGTAATTCTTACAAGAAATCTGATTCGTCCGTTTTTGAACAAACATACTGGTTGAATCTACCAGATTTCCAAATAATCCAACCAAACTCTTTTTTTAGTGTACATACATGTAAAAGTTGTGTTCATAACATTCTGGTTTTATTGAACAATACCTTTTTATAGATTATTTATTTTATTTGCTATTAGTTTTATTGTTATAAATAAAAATTGTTAAAATAATAAGGAAAATCTAAATGTTTTTATATAAATATATTAAGTACTAAACATGACTTATGCAAAGTTTCATTGAGATTCACCATTAGTTTATAACAAATAACAAATTTTATTTATTTACTGAACAATTAATGTCTGCATCTCAAGGTAACTTTACATAAATATTGTTGAATTCATAAAGTATTTATATTTAAAAATTGAGATTTTATCATTATTTTGTAATACATTTTTACATATTTATATTAGAGTACAAATTAAAAAAATATTACTACTTGTTTAAATAACTTTTGATCCAGATGGTCAATTGTTTCTATCTTTTTTTTGTATTATTATTAAATGCAATTTAGAAAAGTCTGTAATTTTTTCAAGTAATTCTTAACATGTTGCATTTGCCGTACAACCTCCTTAAAAAAACCAGAAACATGTTGATGTTAGCGCACGTATGTTACGCCATAACGTGAAGTTAGCACCTCCACTTTTGAAATGAATTGAATTATATTGTGTTAACACTCGGAATATTAAAAATTCAACACAAAATTTTAACAAGAACTGAAGTGGAACATTTCTGACACAAATACAAAATGTTTTTTACTGTGTATAAATTAAATGTGACATAAACAAATTATAACATATAAATATTTTATTTTTTTTTAATATGGGATTTTTAAGATGGTTTGAATGGTTTGAAAATGTTAACTGTTGAATTCTGAGCCCGAAAAACTTCTGTGTACTTGAGAATATTTACAGTACACGGCGTAAACAGAGTAATGCCTAATTAGCACAAGATTTCTACATGCAGCATCTGTTGCTGGCAAAACTTCAAAAACTCTTTTTGCACAAAAATCCGACGTGTTCATAGAAAAACACTTGTACAACTTCTTCGGATTGTTGACTTTCGTTATCTTGGTCAAGAATGATCATAAAAATGTAAAATAAAGAGCGTAACTTTGCGCATTGCTACGTAGTAGAACTGTGTAAACTTTGAAATACGTATAGTTTCGTAATAGTGCGGCAATAATAGCATGCAAATGCAACGGAAAACACACCATTAAAGACCGTGCGGAAGCGAGTTTACAAAGGGCGATTAGTATTGAATGGCGAGAGACGAGTCGTTTGACGATAGGTGAAGTAGAATGGCGACACTTTTAATTACTTTGTATGCAATCAAGCGAGTCAAAGCAGACCAATTAGAGCCGCGAGTTGGCTGACCGTCGCGCCAGCCAGTTCGTAACTCTGAAATTGCGTGGTCGCGTGCAACGTTGCTGGTAGGGGATCTTCCAACAGAATCTCGCGCGTCGCAGACAATTTCCATTGACGTCTTATTTTTCACATGGTGATGATATGGAAAAGTGGAATCTATAAACGAACGCGATTGGCAATTATCGACAAAAAATATTTTATCACGGAGACACGTTTTAATTGTGAAATCAATAATCTTCATTGATATCAGCAACTGAAATCCTTTATTTAAAATAATGGATTGTATTCATTAATTTCATTAAGGAAGCGTAGTAACGATCTCATGAGATAATATCATGAGTGTAATTAAGTAAATAACATTGATGATACACAGATAACGGAACATCAACGGTCTTATGATTCCGATAATAGTCGAGATAATTATAAACCATTTTTATATCAAATCTGAAGCCACGAGAAGCATCAATGATAAGCGACAAATAATAGATAGAAAAAAAGCGCGTATATAATTTTTTTACAATTTCGCAAAATAATGAATATAATACATAGCATCAGAAAGAATTCTGTGGAAAGCAATCATTGATGCAGAAATATGGGCAGTATCAAAGCGCGTTAATCTAACTTCGCAGTAGCGTATTTCCATGTTTCGTAGTAATAAAATATTTTTGTCACGCAGCCGACACACCGTCCATTATACGTAAATATACGTGTGGTTATCAAGAAAATCGCATACAGGAAAATTATACTAATTACTTTCGATAATCAAAGAATAACAGACGCATGAAATTATCATAGACTATACTGCAGGATGTTTCATATCTTTAATTACATGTTGCGTGCTGCATAACAGAGCCTGAAATGTTGAATTAATCATTATTAACGAAAATTATATCTCTTACATTATTTTTCTTTTCCGTGGCATAAAATTTTTCTTAGCTCTCTAATATTGAAAAACAGCGTTAAAAATATTGAATGCTTTTAAAGTCGTACAAAGCATCCTTTGATCATTCACTTGGTAAACGAGCAGTAGGCAAACGAAGATAGTCGTGAATTTTAGCAAGCGCAGATCTCTTCTACCGTTGTAAACTACCCGAGAACTCGTATGTAGAAAGCATGAACAACCCGCGCAAAGACGAAATAGTTTGTGGACTCAGCGAATTGGCAGGTACCTTCGGTCTTAGAGACGATCCTATTTAAATGTACGAACGCAAGTATATCTATATGTATGCGAACGTGTATATATATATACTATAAGGGTTACATGTTTCCGTAATAACTGGCCCAATTCCAGTTTTCTTCGATATCCTGCAGTCCTATAGGATTGCCTGACTATGATGCCCGTCAGGCAGAGAAGTAAATTCACAGTTAATTAGAGAGGAACTGAACAACTTCACGATCTGAGACGCTCGCTCTAGTTCTACGATTCTATTCAGTTCGTCCTCATAATAGCGAAACGACATGCAAGTCCAATGTCCGTGTATTTGTTGAAAAATACACGATAATAATGATCGCACAACACAGCAGAGTACACTTCGGAAATATAATATCTGAAATGAAACGTGTCGCGTGAGCGTCAAGCGCCTGATATTTCCAAAGGTGCGGAAATTATATTGTGGCCCGATGTTTTAGCCATTACGTACACGCGAAGTTTCGCATTTTTCTCGCACGGGAATCAAAGTAATTAAAGTATAATTTCTCTCCTAGCGCGCGCGCTACGCGACCGGTCTCGTTGAGTGAGAGCTTAACAAGTTTTCTTCGACACGTAGTCGGACGAGATTGTTCTGAAAACTGATCCCCTCCGAAATATCGCTTACGCCAGGGGAAAAAGTTCGGAATATATTTTTCATGCGGTGCGATGGTATCGCCGAGTTGCAAACGGCGATCTTCAAGAATGTAAACCGCACATTACACGACCGCAAAACTCTTCCCCCGACGACAGATCATAATTTACTTACTGCAATACTAACGGACGTATCTGTTATCATAAAATATTCGTTATAATCCTACACCTATGCTTCGTGGGAGACTGGGAAGTTGAGATATATGACTCGTTACTACGATGCGCTATTATATCTAGAGACCAAGGGGCCAGCTCATAAATCCTCGTGCACGCGCTATCAAGTTAGTTGATAATGCCATGATCTTACATGGATCAATCTTAACAGATAATCCGCGACACCATGGAATTCTGTAGTCATAGTATACAGGTACGCTATCGTCAATCATTGAGTTTGATACACCCTAGTACAGACATTGACATGTAATATCATATCTATACTGGCAGCTTCGCCATCTACATAATCCAAACTGGACAATCCTATTGGCAAACATACGACGATATCTTGGAAACTGTATTGCGAGATATTGCATCTTGGTATTTATAATTGTACTGCAATTTAGATAAGACAAAGACGGACCATGTGCTATTTATCGAGGCTCGATAGAACCTACTCGGATTAATCATCTAATTGGGTTCAATTATATCTTATCTGTTTATATTAAATCCATGCATATTAGGTTGTTCTGTCATATCAAAGTTTCTGCCATTCTTCTCAATTAAATTTCAGGAAAATCACATTTAAAATCTTTATACCAAATGAAAATGTTTATTACAAAGATTTTTAAGATATGTATATAGGTCATACGAACAAAGAAAATGATCATTAATTATTCTTTTTACGTAAAAAATGAAAAAAATATTGCTACAACGATAAATTATAATTACATTTCTCTATTGGTATTCGATAAAAACGTATCGTGAGTTTTTACATGTATAACGAATATTTTTAGCAGCGTTCTCAAAGAGTGTCTGTCAGCGACGTGTCACTCCTGTAGTAAAATGCATTATCGCGATGGCAGTAACAAATTAGCGGAATCCACGGACGCACAACGTGGCAATTTTAGATCACTCGTAGGATTCTGCTTCGTCGCGTCGTGATAGTGTCAGCTGTCGCGGCGTCTGCAGCTATGCATCGCCGTTTTTGTACGCGAGAGCGCTATCATGCGATAAATCGTTGTTTTTGGACAGTGACGCGTAAACGCTATTTAAAGTAGGATGCCGAGGCACAAAGGCAGCGGCAGGAAATTTATCGTTAACGGTGTCGTTGGCTCATTTTTTTTTCAGCGCGTCGTAACCGTCGTAACGCAAGTCTTCCCCGTGAGAGCTCTGAAATAATATCTCACGGAGTTCCCGTCGGTTGTATACCACTGACAAAAAGTACATTTATCTCCGTTGAATAATTCTTTTGCCATTAATCTAAGAAATCGCGATTACTCTGTCATCGCGATGTTCTCAATGCATAGGTGTCAACTGTGGATGGAGAAAATTGCTCGCGCAACGATACTGTCGCGAAAAATTGTCTCCTGTTAAGCATGAGCGTGTATACACGTGCCAAGTAAAAGGCGGAAACGCATTCGTGCGAAATACGAGAAGTGCAACTTTATATCTTCTCTCTCTCTCTCTCCCTCTCTCTCCGTATCTGATGAAACGAGAAGCAATCACTCGATCTATCTCGCGTAAACGTACAGTACACCAAAGAAAGAGAGGCGCGTTCCCTGTCGTGGGACGTGAAATGCGACCGGATGTTTGTCGCACGCCCAATCAGCGTCAATTCAAGCTTCTCCTCTCTCGACTGGCCTTACATCGGCGCTAAGCTTCCCACACGCACGTAGTTACTTCCTATCACTAGCCACGCGCCTTTTGCATGATGCATCTCGTCCTGCTCTTGAACCGCGCCCGGGAACTGTGCCCATAAAAATCGTCGAGAGTACGATAAAGTTTTCCTATTCACATATTGCGTTCTATATCAATTAATTTTCTAGAAAGAAGTAGAATATGCATGCACGTATAATCTTCATATATTTAGATTAAGAATGATTAGTCGTTTTTAATTTTGAGAGATATTTTTGGAATTTTGTAATTTGTCTTAGCTTATCAAAATTCATCAAACACTGATATTTATTTATCTTTGATTTTTTAAATAATTTTTTTAATTTGTAAGCGGACTATAGTCTTATAAATTAAATTTGACGATAGAAGCAAGATCTTCGTTTTTTCTTACTACTTATTTTATTACTATTTGCTTATTCTTTTAATATTAGATAAATTGTTTTATTAATGACGATATTTATTAATGAAAAATATCTATATCTTTTAAATTTTAAAGGAGATTTGTAAATATATACATGTATCACAAAAAATATGACTATTGCAACGAGTTTTCTGATGACATTCGCGTAAATATTAATTTAATTTCTGAACTTACGACGCCGTAAATTACAAGTAGACTTATAGTTCGAACTTATATATAGTCCAGACTTACAATCTGAAATTAGCTAATTAAATTGCGAGCGCCGCAAGAGCTCTGCCAACGCGGCGACCAGTATCGCGAATATCGCGAGAGATAGAGTTTGTTCAACGTAGCGATACATTATTCATCGCGTTTATTCGCCTGCGGAGTTTCGATTATTTTTAACAATTATCTTCGCGAAGTAGTAGTAATTGAATCATGAAAACTTTGGTCGCAAATTTCTCCGAGAGTCTCTTACGAAATTTATTCCGTAAGACATTAACTTAAACTTCAACACTAGCCCCCGTGCTTCAATCACAGACGTTCTAATAATTAACTTGTCCATGTACGGATTATCATGTAAGAACAGAACTTACTTGTCAAGTATGCAACTAAAATAATTATTTTGGCTTTATTTAAGAAAGAAAATGGAATGTTTCTTTATTTCGAAAGTAACAGAACACTATTAGATATTAAAGGAACAATGGTAATCCAATCTCTTGAGTTAAACAAGAGTCTGTTATTTTTTTAACTTCTATGTATGTCAAAATGTAAATCAATCCATTTCTGTGGTTAGTTCCGAAGTAAACAACGTCTACTACATTAGCGTATACACTGAGGCAATGCATTTTCTTGAGTTAAATTGTTTAACTTCGTTGTTTAGATTAATTATTGAATAGGAGCAGTGGGGACTTATAGAAATTATCAAAAAGAATTTTAATTGGGTATAATTTAACATTATGAATTTAATTAACAATGAATTCAAAACCGTGATTTTCGAGTAATTACCTTGAATGAATTATGTAAACATCATCCTATCAATTTTCAAAGGTAAACTAACGTAACTTTATAAAAAATTGTCACAAAAAATAAAAGAGAATGCTTTTTTAAAGGTTGTGAATTAAAAATGGCAAAAATGACACTTAATTATGTTGAAAAATCTATTTTTCTTATCGATATTATTTAATTAGTCACTAATTTTCTATCAAGTTCGAAAATAATTTTTCCCCTTTTTGGAAAGCAAGATTTTTTTTCATTATGTTATTTTTTAAATAAAGGAGCGATAACATTTTTGTTGAATATTTTAACACATTGAATATTTTAAATACTAAGCGTTTTCATTTCACATTTTAGAAATAAATTATTAGTGCAATTAGAAATTTCTTAATATTTTTGTTGATTAAGCATACGACTCGTATGTACCAAGGGAAAATAATTTCCAATGGAAATTGCCAAATGGTGGTATCAGCAAGGATTACTGGATAGCTGAAAGTTTAAAGAGGCAGAGACAGTATACTGACCGAACAAACATAATTTTCAACGTATCCCGATTTCGATGCTTGTTCTCCCAACAGAGCAATATATCATGAAAGAAAGTAATATATGGTACGACTTCGCCCCCGCGAAGGATAATCGCAAAAGACGACGACAACGGAGGAGAATCTTTTGCTTTATCGACTTCCGGAACCATCAGGGAGTGGTCGACTTACATTCCATATTTATTCTTACAACAGTCCAGCCATTGTCTTTATAGACCTTATAAAAATTGATTTTAATATTTTTTCTATTTATATTTTAATACCCTTTGTTACGTTACAAATAAATATTTAACAGAATTCATAGTGTATATAAAATTTATAAAATATACATATAATTTAAATATGTAATATGAAATTTATACAAAATTATTTAATATCTCTTGTAATCACGTTTAATATCTGTTAATCATAAAATATATTTCGAATGTTTGAAATGCGCTAAATGAATTAAAGCAAAGTAGACGAATTCCTCTTTCATTCACGTGTTTTTTCCGTCTCCTTCGCGAGCTTTCTTACTGTACTTGGGTAACAGATACTTCCTATTTCCACGCACGACTGCACCCTAACTCGTTCTAGGCTCTTGTTCGTCGTACGAAATTCTGGCACGGCGACATTTTACAGACGGCATCGAGCGGTAATTGCCGGCGTGCCGGCAAAAAAAAAAAAAGTACGAAAAGAAAGAAGCGCGTGCCGCATAGACCGTGGCGTAATTTCAGATCCTCCGCCGCGGTGCCTCTTGCTTTTTATTCCCCCGCGCACCACTACGCCAATTTACGCCCAAGTCTCGCGTGTAGGTAGAGTACGTGCATCGTTCTCCAGTAAAGAGGAAAAGTAGGAAAAAGTAGGGTGGCTGCGGTCTCATTAGCGACGGCAACGGCCGGGCAAAAACTCGAGGAGCACTCGACCGAGAGCCGCCGGTTCGTCCGTTTAAAAGACGGAGAGCCGCCATTGCTGCTGTACGGGGATTTAATCGGCTATCGTGAATACGCGCGTGCATACTGGAGCGACACACAAAGACACACGGTAGATAAAAAGCTCTGCAATTACGACGAGTTAAATGAGAAGCCGTAAAGCGCCCGCATTGGTTCCACTGGTTCCTCGCTAATCGTAATCTCGTCTAATCCATGCGATCATGGATGAAACGTTTGAATACGTTTGTGACTACGTTAATCATGATTCTTATTAAAGCTCTATTTTATTTAACATTAGAACCGCGGCTGCGCTATTTTTTACCCGTCTGAAATAGTTTTTCTTTTCCAGTTAATTCGGACTTACACGTGAAATGGCTTTAGATTTTTATGAATTTTCATAAATAATCACAGTTAATTACAAGTAATTTTACTTTTATGATGACAACCCTCCCTCGTGAAAAATTAGATTTACCTTGAATCGTAGTTGGATTAATTTAAACCCGCGGTTCTAGTGTTAAAAAAAGATCATGATGTATTTTTTATTTGGAACGAGAATGATGCGTTAATTACAATTTGATCTACATATCTTTGATCAATTTTATTTTGTATTCTAATTGCTTCGGTAAAAGGGTTGCTTTGATCAGATAGAGTAGTTGGAAAATGGTAAATAGTCGCCAGCCGGTTGGGCGATTGTTATGCACAAACGCTCTCTTTTATCGAATAAAATTGTATCTTTACGCTCGCGCTTTTCAGTGAATAAAATAGTGGTGTTTGATTCAGGTTACATCGGAGATCAAAGTGATCTCACGGTTCACAATATTTTCTAGAATAACATACATTCAGTGAAGAAAACATTTCAATCTCGATTGATTTTCCTAGAGCAATATAGATTATTGATTTCCGTTTTGAGACAAGGTAATGAGAAACACGATTTCTATCAAGTTTTTAATGAAACGAAACGATACAAAAAGGAAACGCCGTGTCGCTCGTATACGCAAACTTAATAACAAGCGCGTTAGTTTGTCGCGACAACGAGCCGCAGATCCATTCACTACTAAATAATACGTGTCACGTGGCCGTATCACAAATCGTCATGCATTCCGGTCTGGACCGTCGCGGCACAATGTGGTATGTACATCCAGGCCATTAACATTGTCCTGTTGCTTTCGCGAGTGCGTGAGAAGCGACCCTAATTCTGTCAATCCTGAGGGCGGCCTCCGGTACTGGGGGTGGCCGTCGATAGTGTGCCGGCGATGTTAACTCGTAATTCTCATCGATTCCGGTGTAAATATACCCGGGAGCATGTATACCAACCATGCAGGATTTCCGTTACGTGCTAGATATACCACGGCACAGCATGAATCGCGGAGGAACGGTCGGGCGTACAAAGGGGGATGAAACGTGCGTACACGCGACAATCGAAACACGAAATGCGGTTCGGGGGGGGAGGGGCGAACCGATAACCTCTCGTCCCTCTTTCCCGTTCTTCCTCACTTCCCTCTTCGAAGAATTAATAGCTGCGAGTATCAGACTCTGCCGTCGATATCGTTCGGTTCTCTGGTTTTTGCGAATGAAAATTATCGGACACACGGTGCGCGTTGCCATTGTTTACGTACAATCTATTTTTCTTCTTGCAGTGAGCGTAGAATTAGCAAGCAAAGAGGCAATACGAGCCTTAATACGAAAGCTTGTCCCGAAAAAGAGAAACGAGTTTCTACTTGGTTGGCGCGAGCACTGTTTCCCATGTATTTGTGGATGCGTCGAATGTGACACGAGGATGTGTTTCGCCCATTGAACTCGAAACGTAAAACTACAAGAGGATACGTACGCGGGTGTTCTCGGAGAAGTTTTCGTGAGAGTAGCTCTAGCTCGGCTTTCGGTTTGGATCGTATCGCGATTCGTGGGATCGTTTGTAAGTGGATACGTAAAACAAGATCCCGCGTTAGTCGTATACGAAACTTCGCCAACAAACCAACGATCGTGCTCAATAATCGCGAATCACTCGTAACATGTGATCAGACGCATCTGCCGTACGACAATCGACGTGATAGCCTGCCTTACGGTTAGTCCTCGATTCGTGATCCCTCAGTCGATCGTATGCGCACATACATGCATACAAAATACACTATCCAGGTATATACGTTCGATATTGGTCGTAGCTGGTTTCGGTGGATTTCGATGAATTAGCTGTAGGATATGACGCAAACGCACGGCCATTGTACAATGTCCACTTGCGGATATCTCCGTATCGGTTGTGTGGCCGTACAAAGCTCCATTCAAAATGTTTGCGATACTCTTGTAGCCCTGGTCAGCGTGTACGTACAACTCGATACCTTGTACCTAATATCACGCACGTAGTAGGAAGCTACGTGCCAAAGAGGCCGTTTCATGACTAACGTCAACGAATTGGTCATAGGACGTAATGCAAATCCTCCTTTAAGGCTTTACGCTACTGATTAGCATATTGGATTGTGACATCAAAAGCGGGAAATTACAAGAGAAATTTTGCTTTTGCCTGCATACAGTAAATAAATTTCATATCGACTTTTTTATTTATTATAATATTATTGCATTAAAAAATATAGAATTTGATTGCAAAAACCAGTTTAATTTTATAACTATTTTTCTGCAGAGTATAATACTCGTTTGTAATGACAATCTAGTGACACGTACAATGATATATAAATCTTGTCTTTTCAAAGTTTTTAAAGATAGGTATCATTGTTGTAATTTTTTTTTTTTCAGTTTTGTGGTATAACAATTCTTAAGATTCGTTAGCAGTGTGGAACATGGGAAATCAAAATTGAGCGTTACATCATAGTTTATGAACTTTAGAACTTGCGGACAGTCCAAGCGATAGAACTCTCTCCAACAGATTCGGTAGTTACTCCCAATACGAGAGCTGGGATCTTTGCGCATCAACGAATCCCAGCTCGCATCCGAACAGGCGGTTTCACTAAACTTGGTGAACTTGCAACACGTCGTGCGAAACGCGGTGGCGATCAATACGAAAAACGCCACAGGATTCACAACTGAAGCGAGCGCAAACTGTTCGCAACTGTGCTCGCTCCCACGAGCGAAACTACTCATGGAAGAAATTCGCAGATCGCGCGTTCACGAGCAACAATTAATAAAGCGGACGAGGTAAGAGGTAACGCGAGCCGCGTGTAGCTCGCCGCGTTATCTCGTGACATGCAATTCGTTCTGAAGGGCGTGGCTCAGGTGGATTTCCATGAATTAACCCTTGGACGCCGCACAAATCTCCTGCAGTGTCGCTGTTATTCTCCCGTATCTATATATTCGCGTGTCGGTGAGCCCTCATACATTCCCGCTCAGCTCGTCGAGATGTTATACGGTGTCCCATTTAACGTACGTGGCATCTGATACTCGTTGTGGGTAACACGTATATATACGTACAAACACCTACCTGGTTCGCATACAGGTTGTGCTGGTGGAGCTTAACCTACATACAGGTGTGCCGTAGAAGCGAGCTTAATATACCCGTTAAAAGACTTGTGTGCTCCGGCGTGCGGTCGCAACGGCAGACGCTAATCACGTGTTTAATCATACCGCGTCTCGAAATTAACGCGAGAACGTATCGAGATACTTCCGCAAAGAGAGTTAAGTGGGTTCTGCAAACCGACACGGCATTATAGAGACCTTTA
Source organism: Trachymyrmex cornetzi (assembly GCF_001594075.2). Classification (NCBI taxonomy): domain Eukaryota; kingdom Metazoa; phylum Arthropoda; class Insecta; order Hymenoptera; family Formicidae; genus Trachymyrmex; species Trachymyrmex cornetzi. Next base: position 307,585 of record NW_017298586.1, on the reverse strand, counting down.
TCTCTCATGGATTTACCCTTGGAAACTGCGGCGAGCTCGATGCATCGGAAAACGACTCGGAAACTTGGCATATCGAGAAAATATGAAGTAGTTCTCTTTAAAGCATTATAGGATTCACATAAATTCGTATTCACGTTATCTCAGTATAATTTTTTAGATCAGATCACCTTCAGAGAAAAAAACATAATGGTAGAAACTATTATATAAAGTTTAATTATAACTAGGGTAACTCCGGTATATACGCCGCGCTGGGATTTACGCCGTGGAAATCAGAAAAAATAGAAGGAGTGGGGGTAATTTTCTCGCAACTACTCTGTTACATCCCTTTATGTTATATTAGTATTGAGTTATAATTTCAGCTTCTTACTATTAATATTAATGTAGTTATTGTGAGTTGAATCGATTTGTCACTATGTGTATAACAAGTAGCATCATCATAAATTATAATCTACATAAAATGATTACTGTAAGGCGTGTAAAAGACCTAGCGGTTATTTCGTGATACATACGTGTAGAGGAATAGTAAAGCATGTTGTATAGAGCAAAATACAAGTGCTTTGTTTTCGTATTCCTTTGTTTAGTTTGTTGAAACCCTTGCATTTTTGCCATACATCCCACCCATTATCTATATATAGCAAAAATGCAAGATTTCAAAAAATTTATTTTTTAATACGAAAACTAAATATTTCGGATTTCTAATATATTTTTCATAGTAGTAGACAGTACAAAGTTTTTACTGATATAGTTCGTTTATTTTAAACACAGTAAATAATACTTAATAAATTAAGTTTTTGATAGGTGCGGCGTATATACCGGAGTTACCCTATACCAATTTTATATGTCGAATTAATGTACATATAATTGAATAAGCTTTTATAATTTATTTTATAATTATTATAACTATAAATAGCTTATTTAATTATACGTTCTTTATGGAAATACACGCTATCAAGATCTACATTGATTAAAATTATTTTTTTATTACGCTCCAACAACTGTTACACTCTCATCTGCCCGATTTATCAGGATTTTTTATTTAGTTATATACATTAGTTTACTCAACTATGTGCACACCAATTCTGTTTATTTAACTTGTGTTTAATTATCACCTTTATAGTTTCTATAACTGTGCTTTTCTCTGAGTGTAATTATGTGATTATTGGAATATTTAAAGGAAATCAAGGAAGTAATACTGTGCGCGATTTGAGATTTTAATAAATGTAAAACTACTGGCGTAATAAAAAAGAACGATATCAATATTCACGTTGTCAGGCAGTGCAATTTATTTCGTCATATTTCTTACAGTTCTATAATAATTGAGATCAATCGTGACACACAATTATGACGTCCTCGATAATTGAATAGTTTGACAATGATTGATATGCGATATGAATTGGTCCATAACATTCAATAACGTGCGAAACTGACGCTGAAAGAATGTTATCAATACTGTCGATACAAGCGCAGATCTTCAGATGGCAAATTCGTTTCCAACAACAATGTGCACGATGCGATATAAGTCATGTCGCACATCGGGGGAAGCCAGTAAATGTATCGTTTCGTTGTGAAAACGTGGCGCGGCCGGATTTCTCCGCTCCTGGCTCTCTGAAAGCCGGACCCAGGTGATTTCTCGTCAACTACACGTTCCCGCTCCCTCGTAGCGCGTCGCGGTAAAGGGTTTCGAGACGTACGGATAGCGCGATAAAAACGGGTTTTACGCGAGAAGAATCGACGAAGACACAAAGGAGAAGACAGCGGCGATATGTTTCGAATTGTGTGCACTTGATATATGACGCAGTCGGACATAGCAGAACGCAAACTTGGGTGGAAGGAAACCCGACGGACGGACAGATGCCGTTGGTAACTCTGGAGCAGAATGGGAGCCAATAATTCTTTGTGCCCAAGTGGAGCGCTTCCATGTGGATAGAGATACATATGACATAGTATATGCATCCGCATATTGTGTCTGTGTGCTTAGTACACGCGCGTATATAAATTGCATCTCACCCTTGAACAGTGCATCATGGTTGACTGATTGCGCTCTATTGATTAGGTTTCCAATTATTGGAGGCAATCCCAGTTATTTCCATTTTCTCGTACCCCTTTCTAGAAACTTTCGTGCGATGACTGCGAAATCCTTTATTTACCCATACAAAAGAAAATCGACTGGATACCGTATTACCTTATCGAGCGTATATATATTCGTCCTCTGATATTTTCCTTCGATTGGCGAAGTCTACGCGAATCTCGTTATTGCGAGAAAATCATTGAATTGACATGGTAACTTCGCGCGTGCGCGTGCATCGTTTAAATAAACGATTCGCTTGTTAACCGATGCGAAATGTTTTATCGTTTGTGCTTTGCATTGGATGGCGTCGTCGAATAAATGTCGGTGAAATTGGCGTTGTATGGACGAAACGAAAATCGATGAAAATGATGTTGCGACAAGCTTGTGTATTTCACGTATTTCATGGAGCCTCTACAATCTGAATAGCACAGCCGAGTACCATCGTGTCGATCGTCAAGTACTTATCGATGTAAACATGCTTGATACGGAACCATATCAAGGGATTTTCTATCGATAAGCTGCACTCTTTCACGTTTCTTGGCAACGACTTTGCATTATCAATGACGCGATGGTAGATTCCTGCTTATCAAACGATTGCTTATGCCTCATTACAGTAATCCTATTACATCACGTGCGTCGAAACGTGAATCGAAAGAAGTGCGGAGATTGAGAGACACTTGACATTTCCACGATAATGACAATCTTCGATTAATTCCACGAATATTTTCATTCGTCACGAGAATCACTCATTTCTGCAGATGAAATCCAATTATCTTTAACGGAATCAATAAGCCAATTTATTTTCTTATAGATAATTTGTTCATGTGTGTACATTTTTATTGAGCTCCAAACAACTTTGAAAAATTGTTTCAAGTAATATAATTTAAACCAATTTATTATTTTGATTTGTTCATATAGCTGTAATTATAAAATTGGTAGCCGGTATGAATCCGATAAAGCAAGTTGACTAAATTCGTACTAGCCATCGATTTGTAATTACAATTATTTTTATTTCATTTTAATAGATTTTTAAATTTTAATGCGTTTTGAAAAATTGAATTTTTTTCGATTAAATACAATTAAATAGATTTATTTTAATAGTTATATGAAATCACGTATCACAGCCTTTTTATTTTCGTATATTCGAAAGCAATTTATTTCATTTGCATTAACGGTAAAAATGAATGGTTATCGAGAGATTATTTTTCTGCCGAGCTTTTTGCTGTGAGTACATGAAAACGGAATAGTTTTTTTCCGTTTGCTATTGAAAGCTTTTTCAAAAATAAAAAAAATATCGCGCACTCGTTCACAAAATGTTATCGCTTCGGATAAAAAAATATGACAACTTAATCCAATTTTTTATTATTTTTGTACATCTGAAGCCATTTATACGGAACACGACAATATTATTAATATGGCATCGAATTCAATTATTATTCAAACTATAATAAGGCTAAAAATAGAAAAGTTTCTGGACATTATAATCTTTATGCCTCCCTCTCCATATGATTTGTGATGCGCAAATTGTCGTAATGACTATAATTGAATAAAGTTAAAATAAATATTATTGATTACATATAACAAGGTTCCAGGTTAAACGCTTTAATCTGGCATTTAACAATTAAAATCGTTTTCAGTTGTGCCAGATGTCGCAATAAGCTTCTTTCCGCGGGATTGCAAGTAGATTAGTGTCGAATTACCTCCGACTGATTTCTTTGTAATCTTGTAGTACACCAGACAGATCTATCTATGGTAATGTGAGCACTAATTATAACTCTAAATTGGGAGAAATGATCGCAAATAAGATAAACTGTAATAATGTTCCATGACTTGCTCCAAAAATATTCATTGTCAGCTGAGATTCAACTATTTTTATCATCGATTAATTTATATATCTCTTTAAAACATTTGTTTATTATATGACATTTTTTTTATACTGTTCAGTATAATTATGCGAACTTATTTCGTAATTTTTCATTATGACAATCATTTGCCAAATAATATCTATTCAGTTTGCGGATTCTCATTACGAATAATGCCGTCAAAGCAACTGTCACGTAGTTACAGAGTCATGCATTAGACGCGGATGAAGATTGAGGAGAAACGCCGTCAGGAATTTTGCCAGTCAAATTCGAGCAGCTGCTGCACCATTAGAGGCGTTTCCGCCTAATTGTTTCAACGCCCGAGCACTTGAGCGCCGGCTCACGTTTTCCGCAGGCCTCAGAAATTGCGGGCGTACCAAAGTGGCGCTCCTTTGACGACATATTAATCGTCGCCCTACTCCTCCGGTCGACTGTGATACCCGCCGTCGCTTATTAACGCTTCCCTCATTTATAATCTCGATTACAGCCGTACAACGGCCCCGGTAACAATTCGCTCACGACTCGTCGTAATTATATTATATCGTTATTTTACGCGGTATCCAATTGCTGAAAGTGATTACGCGTGATACGACATTAAGGCTTTGTGCGGGTACTCGCGCGGAACGTGTGCATTTGGATTGGCGTTCCGTGTCGCTGCCGATCAGTACATCGACACATGGATGAACAATACAATTATCGGAACGATAAAAATTATTGCAGATTCGCGGAGTAATTGGAATCGCAGTTTCTTTCCAGGAAACATTGCATTGTTCGAGCGGTACCGATCGACCGCGTTCGTGCATGTAATGCAGCACGTTTACACGTTCTCGCTGTAAACGAGTAAAAACCTTGCGAGAGCTCGTGTTCACGTCCTCCTCGTGCGTGGGGGAGAAAAAGCCCTTTCGCGCGCAGCTCGCACACCCCGCGCTCAATTTATCGCTCGTACGCCGGGGTTGCGAGTGTATTTCACGGATCGATTGGTCGATACCGTGAGTCTCTAATTAGTGCAGTACGAATTAAAAACTTCCGCACAGCTGAATGTAGAAAGTAAAAATGTCACATATGCACGGAAATGGGAGATGTAGACGAATTGATCTGTGAAACGCACGATTATACGTACACGAGATATCCAGGCTCACTATATATCATGTAAAAGCTAGTCGCAAAAACAGCTTCATCACCGAGAGCTTTTTTCGCTTTTTTTATTCGTTTTATTTCCAAGTGAATGGATTGGATATATTGCTAATTAAAAAAATTATGCCATTAAAGATAATAGTTATTGATGCTAAAATGCAAGTCATACGTCGCGAATCGCCGATTTTTTTGCAAGTTTCTATTTATTTGAAATAGAAGTAAAAGGATATACACACACAAAGGATATACGGAGTTCGTATTGTTGTTATTTGTGCCCGAAATATATCTTGACATCTTGCAAGTCTACGATATAAAAGCCGCAGGGACGAGCGATTTTTAAACCGACAATTCAGGTAATCGCTTAATGGTGGACTACAGTAAAAAGATTGCGAATAAAATCCCGTCAGTCTCGATGTATCGGCGATGTAACGAAGTGAAAGCATTTTGCTGCAACGTTTATTTCGTTCAATTACATTTGGCAGCATAGTGAAACTACACTACGGGCTAGAAAGTAGATTCCCCGTGCTTGTTTATGGTCTCCCATATATCAGCCTTACGAGCAGTTAACAGAAAGAAATGGCTTCAATCCTTTGTCCCTAATTTAGTCACTTAACTGTTAGCTTTTTTGATAGCAATCATTGCTACTAATCAACATTATTTACATTTGTAATTTGATAATTACATATTTAATTAAAACTAAAAAATATACCATTAACATTTTTAATGAACTTTTGCATCGCGTTCATATATAACGCCATGACATTTTTAAACTTTATACTAAAAGCTTTGGATAATCACGTAGTTATTAAAAAAAAAATTTCTAAACTTTTTTTAGAGAAATGTTTTTCTAAAATTTTTTTATCTCGCGAATATCTGTGCGTATATCGAATTTAATTAATGGTCAAACGAGAACGGCGTAAGTCAAATATTGGTCCCCTATCTTTGAGAAATGTATTACGAAATTTACCACAGCTACCGCTGGTCTCAAATCGATGCGGCCACAATCCCAATGCTTTGGCCGCGGAAAACCAATACGAAGAAACCGCGCATTCACTGTAGGCGAATTCAATTGAAGATTACAAGACCGAAAGAGACTCACGTTTTCCATTTTCCCAAATTTGTCGTAAAGTTGAAAAAAAAATCTCTATGTAGTTTCGATAAACCGCTTGAGTTTCTTTTTTGTATTTGTTGATTCGTATTAAACCGTGTGACATGTTAGTTTTATTACGTATACCTTTAGTGACAATAAAAAGTGAGATAACGTAAGATACAAAATAAGATTGTTTCTCTCACTCAATATCGTGAAAAATTGGAGAATGTGACTTTTGTTTCTATGCAATCCACAATTCCCAATGCTACGCCACGACCGAACGAGAGATTCGCCGTAACGCTGCAAGCCGGTAGGATACGGTACCCCAGAGGCGAGTCACATTGCGACGAGAAGAACCAAAAAACCTCGGTATGAGAACGAATAGTGAGAGAGATAGAAGAGAGATGAGGGAGAGAGGGAGAAATAGAACGGGGAGAGAGAGAGAGAGAGAGAGAGAACCACGACTTCCTGAAGAAGTAATTTCTGTCGCCTCGAAATCAGTTTCGCCGGACGTCCGTAAATTGCCGGATGCTCCCTCACGCCCTTCCGAACCGATCGAGATTTTACCTTCTGGTCACCCTCGCCACTCAATCAGAGGGTAAAAGTTCGCGCGCGCGCTACCTCGCGAAAGAAGAGAGAGATCTCTCTCTTATCCGATCTCATCTTTTTTCTCTCTCTCCCATTTCACCACGACCAAAGGAGCATCCCTCAACGATTCCATTCTCCTCCAGTCTCTCTTGATTTTCACCCCGTCTCACTACCGGCCGATTGACGGAGCAGTTTCAGTCCTTCGACTTTTGCCCCGTGCCAACCTCCTCCGCGCCATCGCGAAGAGTAAAACCGCAGAAGCAATTTACTATCGTGTGCCTTCGGTCACGTACCCGATGGAGAGACGCGTGTAGTCGCGCGCGAAATGTGAGTGCCGTAGGAAGGCCAGAGCGATCGAATGGCCGAACACGAAGGGTTGTGCTGATTCTGAGAGCTATATGAGAGAGCTGCGGCGCACGATAACAGATGTGCATCGTGACGCGGAACGTACTTCTGAGGCTGGTAAAATCAATGTGCCGATAAAATGCATTACTTATATGCTGCCGTGTATCAATACGTGACAAGATGACAAATGCGAACGTGTTAAACTCTCCGAACCTACTATTTTATCTCGATTTGCACGATAATGTCCATAAAAGTAATTTATACGTAAATCCATCAGCAAAAATAACGTTAAGATATATTTGAAACTTGTAGCTTACACATTTGTTAAAATATTCATTAATCTGATTGTTCAGAAATAATTATAACAAATAAATATCGTCTTAGATACTCCCGTCCTAGAACTCAATGTTTTAAAACTATATTTTAATTCATTTATCTTTAAATGATTTAGCAAATAATATAAAATTAGATTAATGATATAATTTTAATTTACCTCAAATATTTATATAACTTTATTTGCTCTTACACAGAAGAGGATTAATGCAACCATTATATCAATGCCATCGATGTTGCCTCTGCAAATAGCTTGCTATTCCATTAAGCAACTGCAGCCATTAATACTGTGCAATATCGTAGCCGAAATGTCTCAAATATGAATCATGTCATTGAATTGCATTTTAAGTAATGTGATTAAATTCGTGATTCAATTTTGTAAATGATCAAATTGTTATCGAGAATGATTTATTTTCGAATTTAGATTAAATACATCAATTACACTATTTGACATAAAAGCACTTTTCCTTCTCTCCGAAGATTATTCAAATGAGCTGCAAATATGTCGTTTCCTTATAAAAATTCTTATTAACTTTGAAATCGATCTTTTCGTTATTATATTTTTTCTTTTTTCTTTTCGTTATCTCAAAAATGCTAATTTTTTTACTTATGTCACTTTTCTATCAACGCGCGCGGCGATATGTAGACAGATATCAAAACTTATAATGGCTTCAAACAAGAAAGAAGAAAGATATATAGGTAGTGTATAACTCTGAGATCATAATTCTACTTTACTTACTTCGAACATGACATAACTTTATTATACGAAATAAGGAATAGAAAAAAGGAATAGAAGTTACTTTCATTTCATTCATACGATTACCTCGCACACGTTTACAGTTCTACATATTTGAACATTTATGTTTCTTTTCTTTTTTCACGAAGAAAATTTCCAACCTTTTTTGATATAATAACATTCAGTATTTTTAATTATTTACAGTATTGATATTTATATTTTTGATATTTATATTTATATTATATATATATTATATATATATGTTAAATTTTATTTAAGAAAGTACATCAATATTGAAAGATTGAAAAAATGTGATTAATAATCTAAATACTTGATTGCTTGATAATTGATTATGTATATATGCACGCAGTATTATTTTTGGTTTAAGATAACTCTTACATGAAGTAGTTAATACATTTAACAACTGGACAACACTATCTTTCACGTGTCAGCGATTTCGTGTCCGCGCTCACACTTGCGCACCTGCGCTCGTAAGATAGATTCCCGGTAACTCCAATGGTCACGTGTATGCGATGGTTAAAGTCGCGCAGACCACCACACAGTCGCGATAAAGAAAAAGGAAACCCTTGGGACCTTTCATCACCACTGACGCCATGAATTCGCGTGCCTTGGACACATTTTCTACACCCGATTCTGGCTGCAAAGCACCGTTACTATTGAGGTAAAAAAAAGTAATGTAAAAATCGATGCGTTGTTTCTTACTTGAAACAGTCAGTTTTATATTCTATTTTATTAATTTTTTGTAATTTTTAAAATTTAAAGACAATTAAATTAATTATAACTTTATTGAAACCTCTCTGAAATATAAAATAAAATTACATATATAAAATAAAATTATATATAAAATGAAATTAAAATATCTCATTTGATTTTCATATTTATGTAACTTATGGTTAACAAGCGAGTTATTTTTTTTTTCTTGTAATAATTTTTTTCTTGTAATCGAATACCTTCTTCACTCTCTTTCATGAAAATTTCAAAATTATTAAGTTTGTTTCAAAAATATGTTGTTTATTTTTACTAGCCCATTTCATGCGCACGCTGATCTCACATGACCCTGATTTTATCCTGATTTTTATAAATTCTTATTTATCACTCGTTGACTCTTATTCTTTATATTATTTTACATACTTATTCAAGTTTTGAATATATATACAGATATAAAATATTTATTTTTCTTTTTATTTTTAAACCTAATCAATGTACTTTAAAATCAATCAATTCTATACAATTTGAAATTACCCTTTCCTTTGTTTACAAACAAGGTTGTAAAAGCTGTATTCTTCTTTCGTCCCTATTTTAGTTAGGCTTCGATTTATTATTTTGTATGGTTCTCTCCCGAACATTCGTCCTCCCCCCATCATTTTTAATTTCGTGAAGACTTATTCCTGTTTGTATATAATTCATTGTTTGATTTGCCTTTCCTCCCTTTGGCTATTTTTTCTTTTTTATTTCCTTTTTTTTCAGCCATTTTAAATTTTCAAATTCTAAAATCAGATTCAGCATCAACAACCCCGAAAACCTTCTAATGCTTCATTTCGCTGAAATCGGAAGACTTTTAGCATTTCCGTCCGCCATATTGGTTCAGCCATTTTGAATTTTCAAATTCTAAGTTCGAATTTGGCATTAGTGACCTCGAAAACCTTCTAATGCTTCATTTCGCTGAAATCGGAAGACTTTTAGCATTTCCGTCCGCCATATTGGTTCAGCCATTTTGAATTTTCAAATTTTTAGTCCGGATTCGAGATCAGCGACCCCTAAATCCCCCTTATACGAAATTTGGCCGTAATCGAAAGATCTTTAAGATTTCCACAATATTTCTGTCCGCCATATTGGTTCAGCCATTTTGAATTTGTAAAATTTGAAACCGGATTCAATATCAGCGATCCCAAAAAACCCCCGAATACAAAACCACATAAAAATCGAAAGACTACAACAGCCTCAACGAAAAGAGGCTTCAAAAAAACGTAACACGACAATTTTAAGAGAGGACTGATGCATTACGATGTTTCTGATTATAGGACTTTATTAAGGAATAATAAAGAACTAACAAATCTTTGTATTTGAGGAAAAATGTTGCGATAATTTTAATAATTTAATCTATTTTTAAATGATTTTTAATTAGAAGACCAATAAAGTGAATATCTCTCTATTTTTATTAAGTCTCCTATCTATCATTTTATTTCATATTTACTTATATAACTCTATAATTTTAATTTCGCATTGTCATTTTATGTCTGCGAATATAACAAACAAAATCGCACTGTATATTATCATAGTATCTATAATCATAGAAATGATACAAACTATGTATTTTTATTGTCTTAGTTTAAACATCAAATAATGCCTTTTTTATTGTATTAATTGCAATTTATAAGAAAATCATTTTTATTTATATAACGAGATTGAAATATGAAACTTTTAATACTAGTAATATAATAGTTGTTGTTCTCCCGTATTAACGCAAAAATAAAGGAGATCAGTTTCAAGGAAGAGCACAGTTTGCACATAATTTTCCAATATTCAAAAGGCATCAAATCGGATCGAGGCGCGTACAAAAATATGATTTTGATCGGGTCGCGTTGCGATTACCCCCTGGTGTTTTATGTAGTTTGAAACGCAATCGTCCCACAAACATCCATACGAATACATTCCAGGCGACGAACTTTTATTCTCTTGAACGAGATTCTCTTCAATGAATATATACGTGAGAAGGAAGAAAACATATAATTTTGTTCACTACCGAATTATGTACATTTAAAAGATCATGGAATATTTTGAATTGTAACGCATATTATTGCGATTTTAATTAACTCTGAAAACTTAATTTGAACATAATTGCAATTATAATATTCTATCGTAATAATGGATCAGGAATTCTACTTATTGTGAAAATTTTATTAGCTAATGCAGATAATAACGTGCGCGCGCGCGTTTGTGTGTGTGTGTGTGTACAGGGTATTTTATTTCAAACGCAATTGTTAAATATTTCATAAAATATAAAAGATACGGAAAAATGTTTCAGATGAAAGTTGTTCGATCCGAAGAGATGCAAATATTGGTATAATTAATTTTTGGAAAAATCAATTTTTCAAGAACATTTTTAAATAGAACTGTATGATTTTTTTTAACATAATATGATTCCTCTGATTAGTCCGCACATAAAAATATTAAATTAACGCTCGAATCGGAAAATCAATAGTTTACGAGATATTTTATACTTTATACTAGCACATATTTACATGAAATATTAAATATCTCGTAAACTATTGATTTTTTGATAATTTTACCTTAATACTTTTATATTTGGAATAATCAAAGGAATTATATTATGTAAAAACATACAATTCCAATTTTAAAAAAATGGTAATCTCCATATGAAAAATTGATTATTTCAAAAATTAATTTTACCAATGTCCGTTCCTTTTGTATTTTTCATATTTCCCGAGATATTCAACTCATTATATTCGAAATAAATAAAACATCCTGTATACATATACATATCTTTGCTTTCGAAATGATCAAAAGTTATTTGTAAATATTTTCGAGTTTCCATATTTATCTCTTATTTCAAATAAATAAGAAATATTAATCCACATTAGCAAGCAAAATATCGCGAGCGAGAGAGCGCGCAATTTGGTTCGACGAACGTATTAAATAAGCATTAAAAATGGCATATCCAAGAGAGAGATCGTATGCGTACAGTTAATCGACGTATTGTCTGCTGCGGCCAACGTTTATGCTAAACGAATCGTGTAACGTTGATCCCTATTATTCTTTCACAAAGGCAACCGCGGACACTTGCTGCTAATTAACATGAATTAACATGAGAAAGAGGATCACGAGATTCTGCCAGTGGTAATTCAAATGACTAAGCTAAAGGATGAAGCAAAAGAGAGAGTGAAAGATAGAGATAGCTACGAAGAGAGAAGAGGAAGGCCCATCAAGGTTAACGAACGGGAAGATGATTTCGTTTGTCATTTATTTAACCAATTGACGCTGGTGAGCAACCATTCGTGGACGCCGTGGGGTACCGTGTTACAGTTTAGTGCAGCAGCTGCAGCAGACTCCGGCGCAGTGCCGCATGTAGGCACATCTACTCAGGTTAACCCGGCTAAAACGGTTCGCGCGGAAAGTACCGATTATGATTCATTAGCGTTGCCATTCTGGTCGAGAGATTCTCGCTGTTCTCTAACAAGAAAGTATGCGCGCGGAAAAGAGCTACTACGCGAACAGCTTTGCCAGTGCATTTGAACGTTTAAGGTACGCACACCACTCGTCGTATTGTAACTTCTTCTACTCGTAGAGAAAAGCGCATACGGTACAATAGCCCTTTCCGACATCATATATTTGATGAATGTAACAGCGTATTGTGCTACTCGAGCAGTTAACTCGACGTTTCGAGTACGTTAAATGCGAAAATGCGGATGCAGCATTGACGAATGTCGTAAATACAGAGCGTTAGTAATGTATGAGCACTTTGAATAAACTCGTAACTTTAAAGCAAGAGAAGAAAACTGAAAGAATATTGTTCTGCAGCGTGAAAGATAAAAGGATGAATACTCTTGTAATTTTCTTTGATACTGTTAACTCTCATTTACAGAACTACGCTGATTATTCTCGCTTTGCGAATGCATTTAATATTGTACGCGAATTTTCTACAGATACCGCTTTGACAGCTCTTCTAAATGTATGACTTTAGACGTTCGTCAATTTCCTTGCGATTCTTCTCGAGTTGGCAAAGGCACCTCATAAAAACACTACATAAAGGGCAGGCAGACGACACTTGTACGGTTAGAGACGAAAAGTGCCGGCTAGTCCTGTCATGGCCAAGTAATAAGGAGACGAAAGAGGATCATAAAGACGCATCGGACGTAACTCGATTATCCGCGCGAGAAGTACGAGCTGTTATACGACATAGTAATTCGAGAGCTCCCTCGTCCGTTCCGTTACTGTTCCCTTGTGTCGAGAGCGATTCTCTACTGTAATTTAATCGGCTGTCGATAGACGACAATGGCGGCCGTAATCTAAAATTACTTTTTAAGAAGGGCGTCTTTTCTCTTCCTCTTTCTCTCTCTATCTCTCTCACTCTTTCTTTTAACGACGTTTATTAGTACCAGACGGTGTCGAAACTGCCGTTATGAATTCTTTTTTTTTCGTCACAGCACACAAAAGTCCTACTAAGATGATGAGGATGGAGAGAAGCTGGCGCGGCTTGATTTGTGAAAAGCAATTCTCGTGTGATGGCTTCTTCTTGACGGTTTGTAATGTTACACTTAGCACGACGGAAAGTTGATGGAAGATAAAAAAAGTCTTAAGAGTATAATAGACGGCGCCGTAAACTCCGATGACTCGCATTTAACAAAGATCTAAACTCGTCTAATGACGTTCTTGCATAATTATAGCTTCTTCTTAATTGCTTAATTATACGATTAATGAAAATTAACAAAAGTTTGATCTACACAAGAGTATCTACTTAACTATATGAAAATGAACAAAAGTCTGATCTAAGAGTAGACAATGTTGTAAATTTGGATAATTCGCACTGACAAAGATCTAAGCTCATCTAACGATGTCCTTTTACAACTTTTTCTTAATTGCTTGTTTATACAATTTAACGTAAAATTTTTGTATCTGTAAATATCGCACGTGTTTTGACTATAGTATTCTGATCGATTGGAAATTGTGCGTCTGATGTTAGGGAAAAACAGTGATAACGATACGACAATCTCGCTCTGACAAATAAATGTACACATCTTTTTGCGATCATAAACTTTGCAAAATATCCACAGTTGCATGTTTTCACCCGTGGTTAATATCGATAGGTGCCTCTATATGGGTCTTGTCGAATATGAGGACTTATCGAAAAACTATGATATTGAGATTCTGACGGGAAATAGAAGCTTTCGATTGCAAAAGCAATATTATATACATTTTTGCGCTGTTATAGATCTCTTTCGGGGATTGACCTAACGTCGCTATTTGACAAACAAACGCGGTGCCGGTCTTTTCCAATCACAGTCTGCGAAGTCGTGTCTGTATAGTAAGTCTTGTGAATCCTTATCGAAATCGACTTTTCATTTACTCCCGATATGTCAGAAGCTTGCCCATGGTTCTCAAGTCAATCATATCTGCGATAGAATAATGGTAGAGCAACGGGAGCGTTTTGATTGAATACTTCCCTGAACAATTGTACGACCGATCCCCCTACTCAGAAGTTCAAACAATTTGGTAGCATGTATCTGAACCTGCGGCCTTCTCGTAAATTCGTGTTAAGGATGCCTACGCACGCCTGTTACTGATAGGACCTGGAATGTAGGTCAGATAGTATCCTCTAATAACATCGCGCATTAATAGGCTTACTTGCGACCACGACTGATGCGCGATAGGGTGCATCGTATCTCTCGCGTCCCAGATTACCCATGTACTTGAAAGCCTCTGCGCGGATACGTATGTGTGGATCCGCGCAATATGTATGTAACCGTCAGATTTTATGTCCCTGTGTATATAATATTGTTGTTTGTTGTTGAAATCCATTTACGTATGAGATACTAAACCTCATATTGACCGTCACGACATGAGAAATAAATTGATTCTTACCATTTTTGAAAATACTCTACTAAATCCAGAAACTTATTCGTGTTTTTACCAGTCAATTCTCGCCATACTTGATTATCATAAACATATTTCTTTTAAGACAATATGTAATGTTTGAGTTTAATTTAGTTTAATTTTGGTAGAAACACAATATAAAATTTTTAACAATAAAAATATGATTTACTTTCTTACGTGTATGAAATGCAAACGTATTATTAAATTTTTCAAATCGAATCTAAGGTACCATAAATTATTAAGACATAAATGTAGTATATTTACACTTTGGCAGATAGGCAAAGCTTATACGAAGTTGCATTTAAATGTCATCTAATAGAATGGAGATGAAACTAGATTCGACCTTTTATGAAGTAGCGAGAGACAATGCATATACAGTACCTCTCTTGTTCTCAACTGTGGGTAGGATTGCAGATTCTCGATATTTACGAATGATCCCGTGTGCATGGATAAACGACTTCGATACACACGAATGTCAAGAATATTGCATCGATAACCCGCGCATGAAATGCAGAGGAACCATTCGATGCATCGTTGTGTATGCATACGTGTATGGAGCATATCACGATCGATACCTCTGTTTCCTACTACGAGCATTTCCATATCTTTATGAAAGCTATTGCAAAACACACGTTGAAGACGAAACGAGAAACTTTGATAAGCGGAAATCGATCATTGAGCTTTGGCAAATTATATGAAATGCAAACAGATAACATAGTTCTACAGGGCAATTTCACGAATATTTCACATCTTGATAAATTGCATTTCGCACAGTGAATTATCGTTATGCGCGTCAAAGACCTTTACTATAGCACAGTTTATGTCTGTGATTGCGTTACGAGAAAATATTTGCTTGAAATTTAGTTACATCAAATGCTCTATAACAACGACTAAAGCAGTACTACGTGAGTAAATGTTCGACCGAAGCTCCGCTTCGTGTATGTTCTACTGACGCGACGCCTAATGTGCATAAATTGTAAACCGGAGAGGGTAAGAGCTGCGAAGCGCAAGTGCATCATCGATAATCTGTTTCGCTTCCGCCTAAGCCAAAGACCCTTTCAGTCTCACTCATCGCTTTATTCATCGGTTAAAAAACTTTTATACATATGTTTCTTTTTTTAGCATAAATTTTTCAGGATCACATTATGACGTAAAATACTACTTTTCTTTTATAATAATATGTCTATAAATATACCTTCTATCATTTATTTAATTTTGGGGCCCTTCAACTTTTTCTCACATCTGGAAATTAATGATCTATATTCGATACACAAGCCATTAACATGCACCCGTAATATCCACATTCGTATTTCAACGTAATTCGGGACGCTGCACGATAAACGTTTTTACGCATCAATGAGTGTTATGACATATATGGGTAGAAATTATGAGAACGATTGATCGTGTTTGCATCCCAATTAATAATTCGACGAATTCGTATATACCATAATAATAGTTATTGCTGTTCCATTATGAAAATGCCTCCGCATGTTTGAATGTCGACCGGTCCTGGCTTATCCTGCTTCAGTACAAAGGTTCGATTTTCGGTTTATGGCGAGAAGCTCGATTGCTGGACGCATACTAATTTGGTGCATGCACCGATAATATACCGCTGGATCTGCTCGTGACAAACATAAAGGAGCTCAACAGCAAGGAATGTATCCATTATCTGCTGTATCTAAAGAGAATGTATAAGCTATACAATCTGAATTAAAACATAAAAATTATATACTATCGGATTCAATTTACAATCTAAAGAAAAACTCTAAGTAAAAAATGTAGGTAATAAAAATAAAAATTGGGAAGAAACTCTTTTATTTCTTGAAACGTCTTCTTGAAAATTATAATTTTTTTAAAACATCGGATATCAAGACTTTCAATCTTTTGTATAATTCGAAATACAATACGAACGATATAAAAAAAAGAATTATCTCTTTATGTATTCACGGTGAGATAGTTTAATCGCGGTAAATACCAGGAAACTTGCAGAATGCCCGATGTTAATAGGTGTCCGGAAGAACTCGTTGCAGCAGCGCTAAAGGGTCCTTTGTGGAGCTACGCATACGTTCCAAAATTCCTGCGTTGCTGTTACATCCACGTTCTCTGCACGGATATACCGGGCACATTGTATCCGTCTATGTTGAAAGCGGAACTTTGAGGACAGGTTGAAAGAGCTGCCGTGCATTCTTCGAGGGCCGCTCGTTACGGGGGTTTCGTTACGAAGAATTTGACGGAAGAATTTGCTTCTGGACTGAAGCCAATCGAAACGTTCCTTTTACTCTTTGAAAGAGCATTTGATATTATCATGAAAACTATAACGTGGCATGAAGTAACGCGAGGCTCGCTCTATAACGAGAAAATATCTCATAAATATGTAAAACTTCTGAGATAAGAGATGGTTCGAGAAAATGCGTTACGTGTGTATGATCAATATCGCGAAAATTCTTCAGACTCTTGATATATATGTATGATATATCAATGGCTTATCTTAGTATCACGCTAAAAATTATTACCGGCAAATTGCCACTTGTCAATTTTTAATGAATAATTTGAAGTTAAAAATAATTGTACAATATAAAAATTATGTATCAGGCGATATATTTTATATGTACTACAAATTATATGATAACTAGCATATTTCTTTATTAAATATAATACCAATTGTAATAAAATATTAACTAACAAATAATTTTTATTATTGCAGTTTAATACACCGAGATACAAGGCCAGAGCCAGCGATACGATGTTCGACTCTGAGAGGAGCGACCAGACTACCGTCGGCACCAGACCATCGCAGTGAAGCTCGATTAAGGATAGATCCAAAAGTGTTGGTCTTTGTAGAAACTCTATACTCGAGGCTAGGCCGAGAGATAGCTGAGCTGCTAGTTTATAATCGAATAAAGTGAGTACGGACTATTTTTCTTTCGTAACCAGCTAACACGAAGGATTGAACGACCCTTCTTATTTATTGACGAAACAATTACAAGTATATATTTATACGATTCACTGCAAATTGTTTTTATTGCAACAGATAATTATGGTTATAATTTATTTACCTAGACGGATAAAACTTGTAGATACCTGACCTACTTGCATACATCGTGTTTCGCAACGTGTTACACGTCTTTTACGCGCACCGACCTGATTCAGGAAAAAAGATTCCACCCTAGTGCGATCTAAAAGTAGGTCGTCAACGTAAGCTTTCTTCGGAGTTCTCGACCACAATAGTTCATACTATTAGACAAAAAGTATATGGCTAATGGCACCCAGTTGCTGAAGAGTCGATCAATATCGTGACACATACTCCTAAACGTATCATGAGCTCACTAGTTCGCAATCCTTTTTATTCGTAAATGTTTTACTTCTCTTTCATGAAAAAGAAAATGGTAAATGATCAAGAAATGGTAAATGAGTGATATTCCATGAATTTGAAGCAAACATCTTATTCTCGCATTTTTAAACGATATATCCATGATAAATATATATGTTTACATTAATTCTACAAAATCATTTGCTAAAATAAATTATACTACTCATTGAGAATTTAGGAAAAATTTATAAATTGTATTTTATTTGTGTATATATAAAGCTACTGTGGACTCTTTTATTTTTACAACAAAAAAAAACTCTTGCTAATGTTACGAATGTTCATCGGAAGAAAATATTTCAACATTTTTTTTTGGAAAAAAACTATCCTAGATCTTGTTGTAATTCTCCCATAACGCTGATTCGAATTTTTCAAAAAATTCCCGGCATTTATCATTCCGCGACGGAGATTCCGCAAATCCCGGTTTTACTACATCGTCGGCGATGTTATTTCGTGAATGTCGGTATAAAAATTAGAAATGCAGATTTCTCGACCATCCTAAAGTCCGGACAGTTTTTACGTTATTATACGGGTTCCGCGAATATTTTAAAACCATTTTTCCCATCTAGGGAATCAGAAATCTGCACAATGTCGATTCATAAATATCGTGAAATCAATTACTTCGTTTTGTACAATCATCTTAACTTCGTACTCAATCCGATGTACTGAATCTTTATATTTCGAAGAATAAAGCATCTTGAAATATCTTTTATAAAATCACCGGGAGGATGTCGATTGGAATAACGTGTATTAATAATAGAGAAGATAAAATGCGGCGGAAAATAATCGTTCATTTAGAGCTAGAATATTCTACATTTCAGTACGTAATTTTGCACGGTTACATGAATATTGTTAATATGTAACGATATAAATTGTTAACAGGTAAACATAGAGGGTGGTAGTATAAGTACTCCGATATTTGGATGACTTGTTAAATAAATATAAACGTACGATAAATAGAGAATATACATAACATGGCGTAACTAGGTATATAACGAAGCTGTATCGGGCAAAATTTCGTATCTATGTACAACTACGCGCGAGATTTCACGTTTCCATTCCGCGAAAATTGCATGATACTACAAGCGTGCCCGAAAAGTTCGAATTCGCTATTGGGGATGTGGTATATCGCGACTTCATGATGTGCATTCCTTAAACGGTAATAGCCGAGCCAAAAGCCTGTTATAGAAGTCGAGGGATGTATAGGACCACTCGAAACTTTGACGCTCGATGAGAGAGAACTTAAGCCGGATGTGTCCTCGGATTTCGAAATAGGATAAGGTCCTAAGAGAGATCAAGGGCGGGAGAAAGAGAGAGAATGAAAGATGGAAAGGGGGTGAGAGAAGGGGATAGGGGCGGAACTCGCCTACGTATTCTCTCTCGATTATCTCCCGATTCTTCCGCAGTTGATCAAATAATAATGATGGGATAATGCGATCCGTTGCCTGCTTCCGCAGGCCTTCGCGCTTATCGGGAATTATAGTGGCGCAGCAGCGTGACACGGTGCACATGAGAGAGCACATTGTAGTTTAGAGCTCAACACGAGATAGAGACGAATAGCGATTAGGGGGCTTGCACGCTTGTACCATCCTTCGCCGTAGGAGGAACGAATAACATGCGGCGTACAACACGGCTCGATACGAAGTGAACATGCGGGGTGTGCGTATCCCCGTAAACTGGCGTGCGATGAAGCAGTGTTCTCACCTGTGTGTTAGAGAGAGAGAGAGGGAGAGGGCATATCGGTATGCCGATATGATCGGAAAGGTAACCAACAGCCCGGGCATCAGTGATACGAGAGCTCACGAGAACACGAGGGAACCGCACCACCAACCAAGCTCGTCGCGGTGGTATCTCATTTGCTTTATCCGGCGCAATTTCATAATCGATACCGGCGCCTGAGGGTAAGGGGGGAAGGGGACAGGGGATCGTCCACGCTGGCCGTATAGCATCCACCTATGCATGTACGGCGTCAGGCAAATTTTGTTGTCGGAGATTGCGAAGTGCAGATATGGAAAGCGTCGCGCCAGATCGTGTTCCGCCGCGAGCCGCGTACTATGTACACGTACGTGTACGTCGACGCACAACGGTGTACATAATGAAATATTTATTGATGCGCGCCGTTCCCTTTGCGTGCAGAAGAGCATCACTATGTCTGCCTTACGCCGTGTATATATACATGCACGTAATGCGATATGGAAAAGTTTTGAATCTGGAATCCAGCTGCGCTAGATAAAATGCGATATCTTGCCCCGGGATACTCTTTCGAGCCCGAGACGTAAGAAAAATAGGGGCGGAGGAAGAAGTTTCTATAAGCGAGTTGAGTTTTCAACCCGTTTTACCTTACATACGAGCGCAACGTCTGTTTTATCTTGCCTGCAGCTTTTATTGCTTATTAACTGCTTTTATGTGCGCTCATATCGCTTTATCGATTATGCCCACATCACGGACGATGAATAATGCAGATACAAAACATACAAGATGCTTCAAATTACTGAAAGTCTGTTCTGTCGACTTTTACGTAAAGATTTTATAAGATATACAAAATGAATATTAGAATGTATATACGAAGAATTGCTTGGTATTGAAAATTAATCTCTTTATGGAGGTAAACTTCAATAAGACGGGTTACAAAGGGAAACTTTCATAAAGAATACAGAAATTCCGATTTAACACGACTTCCTGGCGCATATAAAAATCGATCAAACAGTCAAGTGTCAATTGTGTTTATCGCCGATATTCTATTCGACACATGACAATCAGTTCTCTTTCATCCCTCACGATATTTTTAGTTCGTTCCCCATTGATAGGATTTCTCGATGCATATCTGTCTATCGAGAAGCCTTCAATAAAAGTTCGCGTGAAGAAAGAAATCTTCTCAATCAAGAGAACGATGATATCGATTACGCTACTCCAATACCAGCGTGTCATCCCCTTCGAGTTATGCGTATCCCAATATACTAACATACGCGACGTGGTCTTCGTTAAGCTAGAATCACACGATACATGATTTCTTGAATGATAAGCATGCATGCTGCTATACCTGCTTTGATGCATGCACATATTCTGAAGGTGCGATCCACTTAACGCTGCAAATGCTTCTCGTTGATTAATCAGAAAAAAGAATCTTACGAGTTGATCAATCAAAGAATACTTCAAAACATTTGCAGCATTGAGTGGATTGCACCTCTATACCGAAAGAACAATTTTGCTGAAAATTACATCTAAAAATTTAACTAGCTACAGATCAGAAAATAATTTTGCTGGACTAGCAAAATAATTACATGGGAATTTTAAGCATGATGAGCAAAAAATTTTAAACATTCTTGCAACCAATTTCAGCGTCCAACAAAATTATTTTTAAATCTGCATCTAATTAAATTTTTAAATACTTCAGCAAAACCTTTCTCTGTAAACTACGTGCATCAGAACAGGCATAGTAGCATGCGTGCTTATCATTCAAAAAACCGTGCACCGTTTGATTCCAGCTTTATCCTTATCATCGAGAAAGAAAAAAAAGATGGCGACCGTGTGAAGCATAAACGTTCCACGTCGCGTATCGTCGAGGCGGGCGTGCTGATCAATCTCTGTGACGCATATTTTTTCATCGCACGCATCGGCGAGTTTCATCTCAAATCCGTCTTTTCATTTCTCGACTCATCTCGCCTTTGTTCCGTCACGCTTCTGGTACACGTTGTCTCGCAATTTCTCTTGATTTCTCGTCCGTTTCCCGCGTATTCTCGTCTAGATACTCCCGTATATTCGTTGACTCGTACGAAAAATAGATGAATACAGTGTCACGGATCCGAAGGTGTCTTGTTGAGAACACGCGGAGACGCGACGGTGTTAAGCCATCTTACCTTATCGCACTGCACGAATTACGGCGCATTTTTAACTTCTCCATAATTTATAGGAGAGAAAACGGTGTCATGTACACGTGCCCGCTATGTATACACGCACGGGGCTGAATTTTTAATAGCGGCTGTGCCCGTCTCCGTGATTTCCGGCACACACGTTATAATATGCGCGATACGGTCGTTCGCGCGGAAGTAACATCTCGGCGCGGAGGTATTTCGGAATTACAGGGAAAAATATACGGCGTTTATTCAGCCTTTCGCAGAGGGGAAACCACCGATGGTGCTTCGAGGGAGATTGCGCACGCACGCGCTGCCGTTTATTTTCAAACCGTAGAAGAAAGTCAACGTCTGTCACGTAAACCCCGCTATTTATATCAAGCCAAGTTGCGTACAACGTGTACAAGTGTCGCGTAATTACTTGAAATATTACCGCCTTGAATAAGATAAAGAGGTATTGTACATTCTCGAGAGAGGTACAGCGCCGCTCGCGCTATAAGGTTTGATTTCATTCCTTAGTCGTTGCAGCTTCCATCTAGTACAGACGAACCGGGGAACTCTTGATATATTACCAGCATAAATTCTTGTAATTCAGAAAAATACGTAAGACATAATTATACGATAGTTGTACTAATTAAAAAAGATATTTTTCGGGTACAGAGAAATTTTATGACATTGTGACGATGACTGTTCAGTCTCACGTTTTATATCGTATCTCTTTTATCCGCTTTTCCGAGCGTTACAGTTCGCAAATATACCCGCGGCGTAAAAATAACACAGCTAGTCTGTGGTATCTCCATAATTAAATGGACGACGCAGCTAATAATACGACCAGGAACAGACAGTTATCATGACATAAGTAATACAAACCCCGATGGTATAAGAGCAAGAAACTTCCCGTTTAATATGACAAAGACAGTGATATTGATTCAGCTATGTAGAATATTTTTAAACATCACATGCATGATACAGTTGACTATTTTTACCATTTGTACGTAATGTACATATCTTTGCATAAGAAGCGAAAACTATAAAATTGTTTTTGAGACAATGTTTTTCTTTAGCATATTTTTCCTTAGCAGTGATTTTTTGTCTCAATGTTTTTGTCGATTAATTACACTTAACTTTGGACATTAGATTATAAAATGCACATAGTTTATAATAATCTTTAACCTGTGAATGGTCACCTGAGTGTTTTTATATAGTGGCGAAAAAATATGAATGTAAAATATTATTTTTAATATATATTGTTTTATATATTTTTTCTTTTTTAGTAACTATGTTTTACTAACTTTTAAATACACAATTCTATCGAAAGCTCGCAATAAAAAAGCATTATATTAATAAAAATTTTTATTTTTTAGGAATATTGATATAAGCTACTTAAATGTGCTTATTCTATACAATATTTGTTTGGTTTACTTTTTTCAGAAAATTATGATTAAATATTTATAATGTTCTCAAATATTAATAAATCTGAAAACAATATATAATTTATTGTCAATAATAGTGATTTTAATTGAAATGTAAAAACATTCCAGATTTTATGTAATCGCACTTATGTAAAAATAATCAGATGACTATTCTCAGATTTAGGAAATAAATTTTAACCCTTTATGTAAGAAAAACTTAAGTTTAGATTATCCCACTGATTGTGAGAAAAATGTTTGGTTGGATTAATTGGAATTTTGGTTGAAAATGGACGAATCCGAATTTTCTGGTTGATTCTACTAAATTCTGATTGTGATAACCAGAATTTTGATTGATATAATCGAAATTTTCTGGGTCGTCCATTTTCAAGTAAACATTTTTCTCAGTGTAACGGTTGAAATAGGTACTAAGGGATGATTGACGATGTGGTGGAATACCAGTAGATTTAAGGCTTTCGGAAACGCAGAAAAGTGCCACTGTTTACACACGATGTACTTGTTCCTTTACGTGAATTTGTCAGCATTTATGCGAACGTGACAGTCTCTGCTCGTTTGTATTCGGATCTAGCAGCTATTAGAGATTTCTACCTGTCGCCTCACTAGCCCGCTCTCTTCTCAAAGAGTTACACGTCGTTGAACACGTATTGAGACATTACTGCACCGTACACATGTATATTCTCGCGCACATCGCGACATGACGTATGACCGACAACGGCCGGACTTCGCGGATTTCCGTTCGAAATAAATATGTATCTGTCCGACGCATCGTTACATACGACATGACGAAGGTCTTGCGCTCTGGAAATATATTTTTCTCCACCCGACACCCGCCGCATACGGGAGGAACAAGTAGGATAAAAAAGTATCCAAGCGGCCTTGTGCTGAACTATCACTTTGCAAATCGCATTAATAACTTTCCAACGCACATCGTAATATTTAGTTAACTATTAATGTAACAGCGATATTTTGACGCTTTTTGTGAAACGAAGGTAAATTAAAAAAACTTTTAACCCTTTGAAGTTGCACAGTAAAAAAGAAAATGTTAATTTTAACATTTTTTACATGTCCCAGGAGATCCACTCTAAATTTTAAGTTAAAGTAACTCATTCTTGTGTTATTTATTAACGAACTAGTAATGTTAAATAATAGACATAATACTTTACATTTATATTTGTTATTTCGACTTTAAAGGTGATTTAAAACTAATATATAAAATAAGTAGAGTACATAGAAGAGTAGTTGCAGTAACTCGTAAAAAAATGTTAAACATTTTTGTTCGTATAATGTGAATGAAAAAATTCTTAGATATTAAATTAACTTTGAGATATATAGATTGATTGAAACAATTGTATTAAAAACACTCAAAATAATATTCCATTTTCAATTGACATACGCAATTGTTAAGTTAGAAAGGTGACATGAATCTAATACATCAAAATGTTATAAAAATGATAAAATATCAGTCGTATGTTTATTTTACATTGAAGTAATAATCAAAATGTGGTAACACAAGAAAAATTCTACATATGGACGCACGATTTTTTACTGTGCGATAAAGTCTATTGGAACCACTCAATTATATTCTTCATATTACATCTACTAATTTGAATTCTGTTATTAAAATAATTTTGTTATTGAGATAAATTTAGTATGTATTTTTTTATATGAGTTATGTCATTTTTATTTCTTAAAAATAATTAATGCTTTGTAATCAACAAATATTAAATTTCAAACTGTGTTAATAATTGTATTACAGATTTTGACCCGCAGCTCCGGAAGATTAAAGATTTAAATAATTCACACATCAAGCGATATTTTTTCTTCGATTTATAATCATAGGATTTATTATTTCTGAATACGATATTTTATATTGAACAATTTTTTCCCGAATAACTGGAGCGACAAGTGTAGAAATATCGTCATAAAATAACTTGAAATAACTTTTATGTTGAATTCATGCCAATGGATAACATGATTTACTTACTTCTCGTACCGGTAGCATTAGTCACAATCGTTAAATGGAATTCGTAATCCTTGTCAAGATTACGCAATATACACATGATGATTCAGTCCTGTCGGTTTGGCACTATCTCCACTCGTTAGAGTCATTACATATACAGACTTTGTAATCTCCCCCACAATATTAAATGTATGGCGGATATGAATAATAAGCATTTTGCATATATATTGCACACACACACACATATATATATATATATGTGTGTGTATATATACATTGATCTATTTGCTAATACGCGTATACAGAGTAAAGTCATCGAGATTAATTTTATTATGCGGGAAAATTATATCACAAGCACACAAAATAATATATATCCAATTTAATGTGGACTACCGAATATTTGCAAATTGATCATCGTGCGTATTAATTCATCTTTTAATATTTTAATTAGTAATCGAGCAGTCATATCATAAACATTTATTATGGAAGGAGAAAAAAGATTAAATCTCATTTATATGATTTTTCATTTTTAATAACTATATGAAATGTGATTATATATAACTACTGTGCATATATAAATATAGCATACTCTTTTGCCCAGTGAACATACGAATATTATGGAAATTCTCATAGAGAAATAAATGAGTTGGTAAACGAAACGAGTATTGCTGAAAGATTGGCGGATGTAAAACAAACTACCTGAGTACTCAAGTGAGGCGCAGAACCGCATGCAAGAGGGTCGCTAAATTAAAACCCTCATCAAGGATTCAAACAAATTCCAGTTCTATGTCGAACAGATTAGGGCCCTGGGCCGTGCCAATTCGAGACTGCCGTTTTAAGCCGGCGGAAATCAAGCGGGTGAATTACCGGCTTGATTAATACTCTCGGCGGTTTTCGCCTAATTATCCCGGGAGCCCTGTAATTAATGGCAGTCGGGGAAGCGCTACCCGAGCTAATCGTATTTTTATTTCCACGTACGGAAAAGTGGCGGTTTTGGATTGATAAATTCTCGTGGGACAGAGATTCAAGAGAGACACCACGAAAATAAGGCGAGCAATTAATATGGACTGAGAAAGCAATGAAAGGCGAATACCGGCCAATTGGAAAACAATTATAGCGGTGATCGATACAAAAGTGTCGCGAGAAAAAGCGGAAAATTCATCTTCTCTCAGTAGAAGATTGATTGTAGCCCGCTTGCCCGGTTCTGAGAACCGTAATAATTATCGCCATGCTCAATTACGTCGTTGCGTACCTGTCCGATCGTAAAATCCTTCATTTGTTTTGACCTCGCAATCAGTGTTGCTGCTGGTACCGGTCGTTTCTCGTGCCTTCTCGTATCATCGAAATAATTTTTCTTTTTTGACCTACGTATCGTGTCGATCAATATAAAAGAACCATTCTTTCTAGTGCTAAATTTTCTCGACAGAAATTTCATCAACGTACAAATACATAAAAATTAAAACCGCAAAAACATTTAAGATGTATTGCTGATTAACGTTTAAAATTAAATTATTATTTTAAAAATTAATTGTAAATTAATTTTTAAAAAAAGTTACTTTTTAAAAGTCGTTTTTAAATAAGTTTTAAGTGTTAACATTCTTACTTTATTTGTCATCATTAATGACTGTAGACCTACAAACAGTGTCAGCAGTTATTTTAATAAACTTTAGTAGTAGTTATTAAAATGGTTGTCAGTAATATTAAAAACAATATGTTAGAAAAAATTTTTTTATTAAAAAATTAAGTTTTATATTTAATTCAAATGGTGCGTACTTCAAAAATTAATCCTTAAGATTACTAATATATTTCTCATTAATAAAATTAATTTACACACGTTTTGTTAATACATATACATATTTTGTTTATACTTATTAAAAATTGCAGATTTTCCTTTTTTCAATGCAATTTTTATTTCTTCAACAATTGAATACATTCGAAAATGACAACTTACGTTCAACAATTTCCCGTGGGACACCCTGTAGTTTACTTTACAGTAAATTTACAGAACACAAAATACTTTAAGATTATAACAAAGAACATAGTATCAAATACGAGAAGTAAAGCAAAACATTCAGGTTTTGCATCAGCAAAAGTTCTATAACAAACAATTGAAAATTTATTAAAACACCGTAATTATTATCGGTACCTTAAAGATACCATTTCATGCAGCTAATAAAAGCTGGCGTTTTATCCTCACTCCATCAATTTTCGTATACAGCGAAGTTACGCTCAAAGTTCGATATTGTTCTACTGATATCGAAACATCGCTGAAAGCTGAAATGCATGGCATGTCATATATTCATTTGTAGAATATAGCAATATAAATATTATCGTAAATATATTTTATTTTATATTGAATCAAGTGTCATTAAGTATCATTAAGTGTGTTTTTAACGATCATGGCTGATAATTTTTTGGTAATACCCAAAAATTAAAGCTAGCGCAGATACGCTCCATGGAAAGAAAACAGGAGAAGAACAAATAGCTTTTAAAACGCTACTTTGGTTTTGGTGGCGTTGGAGGTAAAAAGCCAGATTTCCTTCGCTGCATGAAATTGCACCTTAAATGGTTAATTATATTTCTTTACATGCTAATCTACTATAAACCGCTCTCAAAATTTCGACATTTTTTACGATATTGGTTCCATTGTTAAACCTTATACCGACCTGTATTTTTTCTCATTCGTAAAACGAAGCCGTGATTACACGGCTTCTATGTGAGTAGAATTTCACATTTCCGTTATAGTAGAAACGTTTCTCTTCCCGGCTGACCCGTTTAATTGTCTCGACAGGTTTCACCGAATTTCGTTGTGGTTACATGTTCCTCCCGCCCTTTCCACCTTCGCAACCTCCACGGACGCGACATATAAAGTGTCGGCGTAATAAATACGTCTCCACCCTGTCTTCGGATGTCACTTCCGCCTGGGAAAGCGCGGAAATTCAGCGAGACGACGTAATTCTGCAACGTGCAACGCATCCACATGTGTCGGGTCGTGAACGTTTCGCGGTCGGATCGTTTTATGTATTTACCCTCCGCACTCGTGGATACCTTTCCGTGCGAATAATTTTCGACGGATTTATTAATTACGCGTTTCAATCATTTTGTATGTTTTCCGTGTATTTTCGTGGTTCAACGAGCGACTGGCATTGCGAATTTATTACTTTCATACGACAGCGACGGGTGGGGAAAGGGGAAAATGATTTATTTGCCGAATTAATGAAAAGGCAACAAAAGCGGTAATCGCCTTTGCAAAGATACACAGTTTTGATATCACGGTAACGAAGAATTTATCGAACTTTAATAATCACCTCTGTCACGAAAAATAGCCTTCAGCCTTAAAAGAACAGAGAAAAGATCGTTTCATTATTACGGTTTGGACCTCGTCAAAATACACGATAACGATGAAATGCAGTAAAAAAGAAATATAAACCAAGACCGAACGGGACAGTGACTATTGGCCGTGAGAGCAGAGAGCGTTATTACTCTTTGATCTGCACTTCTCCAGAAAATGGAGTTCCACGGGTGAAATGCATAAATAGCAAAGCCGTATTTCTTTGTGATCCTTCGTTCTGCGCCTTCGATCAGGTCTCAAAACACGTTTGCAGCGGCGTCGAAGAGTCGTCGGGATCTCGCGCGAGAGAAGACGAACGTGTAAAGGGGATCAAAGGCGCAGGGAAGCCCGAGAAATTCATAAAGCGCTTCTTAAGCTGGCATAGAAGAACATCAGTCAGTGACCTTCTTGCGTCGGTGAACGATCCGGCTTGCCCTCAAGAGGATTCGCCGGGGAGTTCGTTTAGTCGGAACGGCAGTCGATGGCTCCGTATACGCCAGAGTTCAAAGCTCCCTTGGAACGTCGACGAATATCACCCCCCTTTTTGCCAGATATATATCCCTCGCGGAACTTTCAAGCCCGCTACATCCGAGTACCCCTCTTATCGACCTCCATTCAATCGGCGGATGAACCCCACCCGCGCCTTCCTGCTCGCGGATCTTCCGTTCTTTCTCTTTGTCTTCAGCTAAAGACTAGAGGGATTGAGATAATACGACTTGTCCGTAACCGCGATCGAGCCGATAGAAATCTGAGAAGCTGAAAAATGTGGTTAAACGGCGCATTACACGCGGCGCGTGAGAGATTTTTCTTGTAATACTTTTCTCGCTTTAGTAAATAAATCGAATTCTGCAATATTTATGTTATATGCTCTACTATATTATTCTCATAATATTATTAATAGATGTAAGTTCTTAAAATATTAGATATTTATAATGCCTTTAAAAATAAATATTTATCTTTATATTTATCTTTTTTAAAAATTTTCGTGAAATATCTGTTTCAAAATTATTAATTTTTTATTGCGATGTATGGTATTATTTGCAAAGCCTATATATAAATCATATTTATATACAGATTCTCTCCATATAATTAATAATCGAATATTATGATTAATCGAATATGTCGACATATTAATATTACTAAAATAATTCAAAAACATACACTAATGAAAAATATGTCAGGTATCGATAACTTTCCTGTTCTGATTGACATGATATTTGGTTAGTCACACCTTATTAATATTTTATAAAGAGAGACGGATTTAATACTATAATTTATTAATAACACGTGCTTTCAGCAGATTGGCACATGAAAAATAAATGCTGCTGCCACCATCGATTTCCATATTAATATATTTTTTGATGGAATAATATTCTACCATTTTCATCATTTACATATATTTTAATCTTTTTAACATAATTACAGAGTGATACTAGTGATATTCATTCGCAAAGGTGTGTGTGTCACTAATTGCGTATTCTGTATGCACAAAATGCCCAAACACACTGAATATATTTCTTTTTATCTGTGGATTTTCCCGCTAATTCGCGATATATCTCTTTTAACAATAAAGTTCGATAGAGCTCTTGAATTGTAAGCACGCTTACAATAAAAACATAGAGATTTTCTCTATTAATTAAATTTTCTAAAACTTCTCTTTATCAACAGATTTTTTCTGTTTTAGCTCAAATGAATCTTTTACGAAAATATCAAAAGTTCGATCGCTCTTGAGTTATAAGCAGTTTACAGCAAAAAAGATTTCCTCTAATGAGATTTCTCTAATTAAATTTTCTCCCAAACTTTTTTAGTTTATTTTGTTAACAAAAATTTGAGTGCATGTCATATTGAATATTAAAAAGTTTAAAGCGACCAATTACGAGACGCGCTATACACTGGATATTTCAAGATTCGATTGAAATGATTGGAAAGTTAAATCTTGAGATTGGAGGTAAATCAGCAAATATCGTTAAAGAGATCTGATTTTTCACCGTTAAATAAAAAAAAATCGCGAGTTGGGCGTATCGCAGTGCGCAAATGCTGGCGCGGTAACGAACGAAAAGGATCGACATTAACTGCATGAGGTGAAGAGGTTTACGACTGTCCATCAAGATTTCAAATCGTTTGCAGCGCGCGGGAGCGCGAGCATTCTCCCAACTTTCCGTGAAAACTCAACTTTTGTAGGAATACGTAATTTCGCTCTTCGGCAACGTATAGAAACGGTTGTTGATGAGCGATGCTAGGCAGCCTGCCGGTGCTCGCCGCTCTTCTTCCACGCTGCGCTTATATATCGTGCTCGATGAAACGAGTCGCGCCAAGTTGCTAACATTCACAAGGATTCAACTGCGATATTGCCGTTTCTTTGGACTGCAGTTTCACGAGGAAGATCATAAAACGGCGCGAGTAGGCTATGAAATTAACTTCTGCCACTCGTCCACGCTTTGCGGATAAATCACGCAAGACTGGATCCCCGCAAAGACGTGCACCGCACGGTACAATCGGGAAATCGCTGATTCACTCGGCGATCTATTCTCTTCGCTTCTCTCTTTGGTGAGGTCGCATTAAGCTCAAGATCGAATTTCAACTACGCACGAGAACAAATCAAATATCGTTCGCTGGTATATAAATGTTTCTAGGACGGATTTGAATTATACATGAAAAAGAAGATGAAATATTCGGTTACTTATCTCCAACGTAATATCTGAAATGTATTATATATTTTCACTTCCTCTAAATCGTTTTTATTTTTTTATTTTTAATGACTACAAAAAGATTTAAGGACTTTGATTAAAAATTATCTTATTAGAAATTATTGAATTTTTGCACATTAAGTGATAAGAACTCTATAAACGGGATTTGATATCACTTTAAGTTTGGCGTCTCCTTTCGCTTAGGTCCAATCAACGAAAGTTAGAAATAACTACAAGCTGTTTTCTTTGCTTGCAGCTGTTTCGAAAATCTCATAAAGCATGACCGAGTTAAGGAATTAAATTGCACAACTGGCGAAAAGTGGCGAATTGTCGAAAGAACTTCTCAAAATCCAATAAGTGCAGTACAGAGGAAAGATTGAAACATCTTAAACATTGTGAACAAAACTAGCAATCGCAATGTTACTGTTATATTATATATTTGACAATTATAATCATGGCTAAAGATTATTCCTTTTTTATGATAAATTAACAATTATGATACTTGGTGATCTATATATTTAAGACGGGAAGTACGTTTTAAAAGAGAGTAAGCTTTTTAAATTGCTTTCTCGCGAAACCGACTATTTATCGTTCCTAGTTTCATCTATTATTTAGAGAGGTTCGCATCCAACGTTGAATCAAGAAAGATCTTTCCCTCGGCTAAGCTGGAGATCCCCCTTGAACCTCCGAGCACCCTTCTTTCTACCGTAAGGCTTCTATTCAATTCCGAATGAATTTCCAGCTCTCTCACATGCTTTCTATTTAGCGCTCCACCTTTATTCACGGAAAGGGTCGAACACAGACAAAACGGCATAATAAAGTCTACGTACGATCGCATTCCACGTAGAAGGGGATAACCTCTACCCTATACGCTTTTCTCGACACAAAGCTACGTACGGACGTAATTATCCACCAGACATATATGTATTACCGCTATTCACATATGTTTTTTTTCTTCTAGACATAAACGACTAAAGCACAATGAAAAGAATACGCGAAATATTAAAATAAAATTGTTCAGTCGGTCAGTGGACCGGAAAACTTTCTGATAAAGCATCATATATGATTTAGATATGCACCGCTATATAAGAGTACTTTTAATGAGTTATTCACATTTTAAAATCGATATAACAATTCCCTCACTAATTTATATTATAATTTCAGTATAACAAGAAAGTTTTTAAAAGATCAGAGATAATATTTCTAAAACGGAAATATTAAAAAGCAATTCAACTATAATTATCTATATAATAAAATATTTAAGAATATCAAAT
The DNA here is from genome assembly GCF_001594075.2 of Trachymyrmex cornetzi. Classification (NCBI taxonomy): domain Eukaryota; kingdom Metazoa; phylum Arthropoda; class Insecta; order Hymenoptera; family Formicidae; genus Trachymyrmex; species Trachymyrmex cornetzi. The sequence continues at coordinate 274,896 of NW_017298586.1, read as the reverse complement.
ATACTTGTGACAATTAAAAAAATTTATATCATGTAACATCATATTGCATTACGAAAAGATTTAAAAACTTATAATATGATATTTAAATCGTTAAAAATATAAACGGATTAATGCAATATGAATTTGAAGGAAAATGAAATAATAAAAATTATAAAAAAGGATGATAAAACAATTTATAACTGGGTTTGATTTCCTGTTACAATATCTTAACTATTTTCCAAAAATGGTAGTCTTTGTCGGGCTCGGCTTTGGAAGAAAAATGAATCTTTTATGAACCAATACACGTATAGAGGTTGCGCGATTCTCTTTGGACATCTCTTGCAAGTTTGATTCGAAGAGAGGCCGAACCATCCTGTGATGAAGAATCATCATTGCCTTGGTACCCTTGAAATATTCCCTCGAGAGCGCTCTACCCGAAAGAGCCTGTCCTGTGCTGATCCGAATATCCGTTACATCTCCACAACTTCGTGTGATTTTCTGTCACGATTGGCACTCTTGCTCGTAACTTTGTTTCCCAATTTCGTTGCCGCATCGCCTACCAACTGCGCATACAAACTTATCGGATCGTGCACAAAATTTCACAAAACTTGTCTCGGCAAACGGGGTTCTTTTCTCCCTTCCTCCCCCCTTTTTCCTCGACCAACTAGGGAAGAAGCATCGATGCGACCGACGGTGCGCTGCCAGTAGGGTGGTCGCTTTTCTCCCGTAACGGTATGATTTATTCAGAAGGTGGGAGACGTACACTTGGTAGCTCTCAAAGCACAACCTGCAACTAAATATCACGGTCTCGAATCACCGGCTTCGCTGCCCCCATCGGTGTATTCTAATCAAAGACGTATTCTGGCATGCTCTAATCTAATCTAATTTTGACTCGGGCATGGAACGAGACGAGAACGATAAACCGGGACTTGATGGCACGACTCATGAATTAACGAGTAAGCGATGTCTCGGATTAAATGGCGATTTATTATTGGTATAATTGATCGAGTTATTCAGAGAGACGTTTTATTAGGAATTTTAATGTTCTAAAACATAATTGAGTTGCTTGCAATGCAAATCAAAATTAATGTTATAAAAAAAACATAAACAATCAACGGAGTTGCTTTGACATACTGTACAAAAGGTTTGATTTTAGATATATTATTTGCTCAAATAAATGCAGAAGACTGTGTGACATATGTGAATCATTTTTAAATTATTCGGAGTATTCTCGAGAAGTTGACATCCATGCAGTAAATATCTATACAATAGGGACACGGTTGAGACATCGCATACAAAATAACGGTGGCAGACAAGGTAACTCGTGAGATCCGAAATTTTTCTTCATGAATAATTCTTGACGTTCCCCCGTGCATTCGTTTTCTTGAACGGACTGAATGCGTCTCAGAAATCTAGAAACCACTGGTCAATCCATGACCCATGACCTTGGCGAAACACACGACATGTCTAGTCGATTATTCGTTTTCATTTTCTTTCTTTCCCTCTCCCCGGTCTCTTTTTCATCAAAATTCACTGTACGTATACGTATCCCTTAAAGGACACGGAGGAGAGTGTAAATGGGTTATAAAAAGATTTATCTTGATGTCTACCTAAAACATCGTTCAATAGAATGTTTAGTTTGTGATAAAAAAGTGATAACTCAAAATTAATGACTTTTCAGTAGAACATTTTTTTTTAAATGACGGTGGATAATTTCTCTCTTTCTTAACTCTTTCTCGGCAAACGGGATTTCTCAGCAAAAGGATTTCTTAACCCTTGATGCACATGATTAGGTTATTTGTGTCCTGCATATTCTTCATGTCTATAATAGTCTAAGTTAATTAATAAATTAGAGTCATCATTATATCATACCTTTTAGATTAATCCGAGACGATTTCTTATTTTTTTACGTGAACGCGATCACCTGAGATTTTTACATTCTAGTTAAAATCATTATTATTAATAATATATATTGATTTTTTTCTGATTTATTAGTTGAGAATATTATATGGATACAGATTTAATTACAATTTTTAAAAAAGTAAGTAAAAATCAAACAAATATTAAACAGAATAAAACATATTAAGTAGCTTATATTAATTATGACAGTATTTATGAAAAATAAAAATTTTAACAATATATAAATAATATAAAGATAATATAAAATAAATAATATAAAGTGAATAATACAAAGATTTTTAATAAATATAACGCTTTTTTTTATTGCGACTTTTCGATAGACTTGCATATTTAAAAATTTGTAAAGAATAGCTACTAAAAAAGAAAAAAAAACAATATTAAACAATATCCATAGACAAAACAATATTTTATAACAATTCACTTTTTTGCCGTTGGAGTAAAAAATATCTCAGGTGACTATTCCCAGGTAAAAGTTTATTATTTATTACACAAATATATTCGCGTGAAAGTTATTTCAGCTATGTCGACAAATTCTTCATATAACATTTCGTACAGAATATCTGAGCGACTGATAGTGGATCGAATAAAATGTAAAAAATGGAATTGTAATCTCTTCATTTCAACATCTCCTTCATTCGTATTCTCGTAGTTTGCGAAACGAAGTGTTCTACAACATCAATACTTCGATCGATACTTCTCTAATAGCATTTACGCAATCATCGTATTTTCTAAGAACGATCCTTCCTCCGACGACGAGAAACTACTTCGTCATTAATTTCAAAAGTATCCACGATCGATATTGGTCTTGCCTCTCGATATCTGTACCGGAAAGTTTCCAAACCCAATCGAACTCTCCGATCTATTTTACAATCGTGGGAATGAAATTGTGAGATGGATGTGGCATCGAGATGTCCGTCTACGATCGCCGTCGGTCGAACGAGCATAACCCTTTTACGGAAGAGGCTTTTAAAATCTCGTACTCGCGCGGCAGAGGAACGAAAATTAAATATCCGCTAAAAAGCGGACGAGATTTCACAGGAGTGCGGTAGCGATCAGTTTGTCAGGAGGAAACGTGAGGCCAGGGAAAAAGAAGATAAAAGGTAGAAGAGAAGAGAGGACGACTGTCACACGGGGACTGTACTCGTATTCAGCCGTTCGCCCGAATCCACTTTTTTTTCCCCACGCTCTCGCAACAGAATGCAAATCGAATAGGAGAGGGAATTTAAAGTCTGCACGGTCCTGTTGACGAACCTGCAAATTAGTGCACGAGCGTCGCCGACATCGACGCCAGCGTCAGCGCCGTGCGGCGTTAATGAGATTCCACGTAGATGAAAGGACCGTGGACGAACGTGGAATTAATGGAATTGTCGAGTCTACAGTACGAAGCTTCATCGATCCCTTTTCCACGGCGCCGGAAACGACTAGCCAACTGATGTCCTATCGAAACGTATTGAGAGACAACTCGACGTGGCTTTCCTTCATTATATTCCGCTGGACAATCCATCGATTAACGACTATCGCTTGTATAGTGTAGCGCGACTGTTTCTCGAAATAATCGGTCGCAAACGTGATTTGCATACTCACTGATAAGAGGACTGATAAAAGCACCGACGCTGCATCGTAATAGTACAGTTTGGATTAGAAAGTTCAAGGATCTTGACTGATTGACGAGATCGACGAATCAATTAATGGATCGATTGGATTAATAACGTACCGATGACAAATAAAAATTTAATGATTCTCCGATTGACTCATGACAGACATGCCTATATATTCATCACACGTACATTTTTTATTATAAGAAAGTATACATATATATGTATCTCTGCAGAAAATTACTGATGGAATTAGAAATTTATACTTTTTGCATAAAAATTAATATTATATAGGTACATATGAAAGTTCAATAAAGTCAATATATATATATATTTGTATATTTAACAATACAATATTATAGTTAAATGAAATTTTTTTCGTGTCATCTTAATTAGTTTTTGAAAACATCTATTTCTTATTCAAATAATTTTTAATTCAAATTCTAAATTTTTGTTTTACTTAGCCACCAACTTCTTGTATTACTTTCAAATACAATATAGGAAAATCTGTAACTTTATGTAATATTTAATACATAAAAGTTACATCTAAGAAAAGACCTTTGTTATGCCTTATATTAAATTCCAAATCCCCCCATATCTCTTTAATTGACGATTATTTTTAATAATTTCAAATATTACCGAATCTCGTTTGCTTTAATTAAAATACGTCACAGAATGTTAATGCAGAACATCAGTTTGATTTTCACGAACTTTAAACGTTGATCTTTTGTCTTCCACTAACTACACGACGAGGAACGCAACGTCTTTTAACATTTGCATTTACTATATCTCCCAGATAGAAACGCTTCTGCAGAATAGCTACATTTGCATTGTCAATAAATACGCGTCGTTGAGGCAGTCGTGCGGTGATAACGCTTTACCATTCCGTTCCTCGAATTCTCGAGGACCTTGACCGATTAAATGGAATTCAACGAGATCGTAAACAGTGAGGTCCGTTTTGTCGTTGCAGAATCACCGACGTGGATAATTCAACCGTTAGACGCGCGCGTGCACGGATGCGTGATAATCGCCGGCGAAAATATTTGCACTGTATTATGCGGTTCGTATGTCCTCCGTGATAGAACGACAATCAGTACACCGGCGCTGTCACATCGTCGTAATTAGGCAAATAAAACGGTTACGAAGTAGATCCGGCGCGATTCAGCTTTGTTTTTGCGCGCTCGAATGCGGCGGCATCGTTATATTATTCATTCACAATTATCGACGTTCTGCTGTATGGATAATCGATTTTACGCAACACAAGCTGAATAATATCTTTTTTGACTCATTAACTCTTAATCGCGATCGATTCATATAGCGCAATTACTCGCGAGAATTATTATAACTCTATTATGCTTTTGGTATATCGTTAATTTAGGGAGTTTGATGTTTAAATTAATAATCTTTCACAGTCTCTAAACCAGTTTGAATGAGTGAACAAGCAATTTTGTGTATTTCACAAGTATTTAATTGTAATTTCGTGTATTTCACGAGTATTTAATTGCACTCACTTCAGTTGAGAATTAAAATTAATTTTCAGCAAATCTGAAAAAAAAGTAGTACGGAAAAGTTATTTCGATAGTCATTCTCTCAACCGAAATAGAAAGTTCTATATATATATAGCCAGATTTCTAAAATAAGGATAACGATTAAAATGTGTATAAAATGTATAAAGTATTAGTATATGGACATGTAACTTTTTGAGTATATCAAGAAATGTCTCAAATTTAATATACATATATGATTTTCGTCACGTTCTAATTATAACGTGCCAATCTTCTTTAAAATTTCCTTCTGCCTAGGTTAACGATTTTACGTACTGTGCCGCAGCGAAACGTTCCGTTAGTACCGAAACGACGTGATTTGCATTGCACCCGATAAATGCGCGTGCCGATAGCACCGTGCATTGCCGATAGCACCGTGCATTGCCGATAACGTTGATCGGTGGAGAACTTCGAGGACGCGAACCGCGTAATCGAATCGACAAATTCAAATGAGCGACTTGGCTGATCTACCAACTCCTCGACGCGATGTTGAATCACTGCCCGAATCCTCCTCGGTTGGGAAACTCGTTACCTATTTAGTGAGACAAAGGAATGACATGTAACTGACTTACGGAGACGTTGAATCCCTTAAGACACTGAATTCTAAATACGTCTTTCGTAGAATGTTTGTGTCTTCATTTGTTTATCTTTTGTAGGATCTTTAGTCTATCTGTTATAAGAAATTGATACTTTTTGAAATAAGAATTACTTAATATTTGAAATTGACAAAAATAGTAAAGAATGAAATCTTACTCTTAAAGATTGAACACTTAACCACTCTCTTTCAAGATTGGCTCAATTTTCACTTTTTAGAGCGAGATTCCGCTTCAAAGAATTTTGTCAGTGTATTTGTGATTTTAATATATTAAAGCACAAAAAATCTTTTACATATTATTATTATTCGATTTGATAATATTTAATTCAGACATAATAATAATTTAGGTAATTGTATACTCTCTAAATTTTTTGGAGTGAAATTTTCACTCTAATCCTGGAGTCACTGACTAGTTCATTCTACATGGAGGAAGTATTCACTTTAATACAGTGAATTCTTTCACACTAAGACAAAAAGTGAAAAGTTTTACTCTTATTTTTAAAGTAAAATTGTTAATGCTCTAAACTTCACTTCAACTTAAAGTGCAGAAATCTCGCCAAATCACGCCTAATGCCTTCTCAGTTCTTGTTCTCGTACAAGTGCCGTTTATAGTTGCCAATTATTAATTGTGTTTAGTTGTTTTGAGTGTATGAACAACGTCAAGTGTTTGACAAATTCGGAAATGAATCTATCAGAGGAAAACTTGTTTATATATTTGTACCTACATAAAATAGAAATCAAAAGGATACGAACAGAGGTTAAGGTATTTAGGTATTTTTTATAGGTACTTTAAGATAATGAAAGAAATTAATTTCTACTGAAAACGTTAACAAAATGTAATAAATCGAAATTTATGTCTTCAATCTTTAATATGTTTATACTCCTGTACAGATAAAGTACTTAAAGATTTCAAGACTTATGCCCAATTTCTTTACTTCCAGATAGTGAAGTTGCGGATAACCTTATCCAGGAGACATCTCCATTGTGTTCTGGGAGATATCTCTTGGATAAAGTTATCTAGAGGTGAAGAAATTGGGCATTAGTCAAAAAATGCCTGCGACTTTATGATTAAGTTACAAAACATCCTCTTTCCAAGAAAAGTCACTCTTTTTAGAGTTGAAGAATAAATCCAAATAAAGAGTGAACAATATCACTCTTTTGAAAAATGAAATTTCGCTCCACTTCGATTGGCGGTATTTTCAGGAATATTTGGAGTGACTTTTCACTCCAAAAAAGTGAGATTTCATTTCCTTGATTTCATCCAAGAAATTTAGAGAGTAGATAAATTATTTAAAAATCTTGTGTAAATTTCTAAAATCACAAAATTTTTTTAATAGTTACGCACACAATATATTCATGGAAAATAAAGTTAGTCTTTCAAAAAAAAAAACATACCAAATTTACAATATATCCTAAAAAAGATAAAATTTTTTAAATAAGTTTAAAAATCTTAAAAAAGGTTATACATTTTATGTAAAGAATTTTCTGTAAATCAAAATCTCCTATATTATATATACATATTAAAAGATAAATTATAAATGTAAAAATGAATGTATATGTATTAATTAATTTGATACTTATATATTTTTTTTCGTAAAGAGCAATTATCGCCATATTCTTGCTGGCGTACAAAATGTTTTAAAAATATTGTATAATAACATATAATACTCTCAATTCTCGTATACAGTCATAAAGGTAACCATTTTGCGTCTCCAAGGACGGATTATAAGTTTCTTTGATCTGAAGAGATTAATAAGCTCTCTTTGCAGTTACGGTCCCAGTGTAACGCCTGAGTGAAAGCAGACGAAATGCAATTATTTATTTAACCATTATGTTTTGCACTTGGTAAATCGTACAGTCATTTTGCGCGATAGCTATCTGATTTTGTTAGTGTCTTGGGAACTTCGAAATTGGACACGACTGATTTAACGTTGAATTGTAGGAAGAACAATATGCCATCATGGCTACCTAAATATTCTGTAGATCAAGGATAGCACGTGTAATGGAGCGCGGAGATTTGTTGCGATCCTAAGCCGATTATTGGATTCAACGAACTCGATAGAATTGTATGAAGCCGATTAATGGTATTGGAAAACACGACTGTACCGCCGAACTTCGATGCGCGTTTGTACAACCGAGAAAGATGGCACACGATTATCCATAGTGCTGAACTTGATTTCTCATGAGAAGTCACTAGTCATTATTTATTAATTCGAGCTTTTCTTCCACTGTGTCTTATTCGACAACAATAGTTCAACTACTTGTTTACCTTTATGGACGGATCTATCTGTCATGAAAGCCGATTATTTTCTTTTTCGATAAAAGGCAATATCTTATAAAACAACGAAGTACTTTACATCCCCTTCCCCCCCATTTACGTCCTATAATTTAAGAAAACTATAATATATTGCTTTATAATATTTTTTATCTGACATACTCTCTAAATTTCTTGGAGTGAAATCTCATTTTTTTGGAGTGAAAAGTCACTCCAAATATTCATGAAAATACTGCCAATCGAAGTGGAGCAAAATTTCATTTTTCGAAAGAGTGAAATTGTTCACTCTTCATTTGGATTTATTCTTCAACTCTAAAAAGAGTGACTTTTCTCGGAAAGAGAATATTTTGTAACTTAATCATAAAAACACAGGCATTTTTTGACTAAGTCTTGAAATCTCTAAGTACTTTATCTGTACGGGAGTACAAACATATTAAAGATTGAAGACATGAATTTCGATTCATTACATTTTGTTAACGTACTTTTCAGTAGAAATTAATTTCTTTTATTATCCTAAAATACCTATACGAGATACCTTAACCTCTGTTCGTATCCTTTTGATTTCTATTTTATGTAGGTACACATGTATAAACAGGCTTACCTCTGATAGATTTCATTCCCGAGTTTGTCAAACACTTGACGTTGTTCATACACTCAAAACAACTAAACCCAGTTAATAATTGGCAATTGTAAACGGCAATTGTACAAAGATAAGAACTGAGAAGGCGTTAGGCGTGATTTGGCGAGATTTCTGCACTTTAAGTTGGAGTGAAGTTTAGAGCATTAACAATTTCACTTTAAAAATAAGAGTGAAACTTTTCACTTTTTGTCTTAGTGTGAAAGAATTCACTCTATTAAAGTGAATACTTCCTCCACGTAGAGTGAACTGGTCAGTGACTCCAGGATTAGAGTGAAAATTTCACTCGAAAAAATTTAGAGAGTATGTAGTGATTATGATGTATATAATTTAATGTTATGTTGAAATCAACTATTTTATTGAATTAGATTAACGTTATGTACATTTCATTATTTATTATTAAAAATATTTAATCTGCATCGTTATTTTGTCATACTGCAAAAGGAATGGCAGACAAAATTAATTGATGATATTAATCGCGACTGCACATCGCCAGATTCCATTTTCCTTACATATGTAAATAAGACAGTCCATCTGATCCGTGTAAGGTGTAACCTCTTCCTTGAATCAATTGCTATCAAGATACCAGAACACGAGGCTTACATACATTTCCGACAAGTCGGGCAGTTCTTCATTATTATCTTTCACCGCAACACGCCGAACGGGTGTACAATTAACAGTTTAGTCCTATCTTGTCAACGTCACGTTTTATAACAGGGTATCGTAATCAAAAGCCGGAAGATAACTATCGCGCTTGCATATAGACCGAATAAATTCACGCCAACTTTTTTTATGTTGAAACAAATGATCGATCGATCAGGCTTTCATCGGTCATCGCCCGCGCAGCATGATCGGCACATGCCATGATGAACTATTGTCGCCCTCCGTATAAACACGAAGATATTGTCCCGCTCGAGACGATCCGTCTTATGACTATGCAGATTTGTCGCAAATCCGCTTTTCGTACGTCATGTTTCGGCACGGCTTGACGATCGATCGATTAACAGCTAGTGGTCATCGCTTGCTGTCTGGCCGCGCCAGTATTGCGTGATTTGCATGCTCGCCGAGTCGGTAGTCTAAGTTGATAGCTTCCTGTGCAATCGCTCTTCCCAGGCAACCGGAGCAATTGGCACGGCAGCGCGAACGATGGCTTTTACGATTGCATCATTTATGAATCTTCGTTCCTTCGAATTATACATGACTCTTGAGAATCTACGCAAGTGTACACGTGTATAGAATTTTAAATTTCCTATACAAGCTTCAAGAGAGAGGTGCAAATAATACCGAAACTTAACTAGTTAAGCAAACTTTAGATGAAACGACATTAAATTTATACATCTACTTAAGTAGAATCTATAGATTTAGATCGACAAAAATTATCTTTTTTAATTTAATTGAGAGATCCATAGAGAAGAGAATATTTTTTTATTTATAAAAAAAGGGTGTGTTAATATAAAATTTTATAAAACAGATATATCAAACGTGTAATTAAGTAATTATATAATTAATACTAAATAGAAGGATTACACTGTTAGAAATGTTCTTAAATTTCATTAACTTTTAATGTACGTTGGTGAATGAAGTTTAATTTCTCTGTAACTGAAAGGACTATTAATGCACA